>NC_054382.1:69273230-69579659 GCF_017654675.1 Xenopus laevis | reverse complement strand
GGGACAAGAGGAATTCTCCCCCTGTTTTTATGCCTGTGACATCATCCAGCCCAGTTACAGGCTAGAGAGCGATACGATTGGCTGGGCACCCCAGTGCATCCTTGGGAGAGAGGGTGTGCCTGACTTTGGAGCCAAATGTACAGGGTCCCCCAGAGAGCTGAACAGAGCAAGCACTAGTAGCTGTAAGACTGGCAAATACAGAGAAGCTGTTAAATCTATGGAATTTGTGGAAATACAGATTGAGCCCAACCTGCTCCTGCCAAGCTGCTAGAAAATCAGAAGGAGAAAGGTGCCACTGTTGAGATTGATCTTGTTGCAGAGCTGCCTATAATCTCCAGTGTGATTGCCTCTGAGAGCACCCTGGTGCGAAACACATTGGGGCCAATTCAACAAGCTCAAGTGAAGGATTCAAAGTAAAAAAACGTTGAATTTCAAAGTGTTTTTTGGGCTACTTCGACCATCGAATGGGCTACTTCGACTACGACTTTGAATCGAAGGATTCGAACAAAAAATCATTCGACTATTCGACCATTCGATAGTCAAAGTACTGTCTCTTTAAGAAAAAACTTTGACCCCCTAGTTCGCCACCTAAAAGCTACCGAACCCAATGTTAGCCTATGGGGAAGGTCCCCATAGGCTTGGCTAAATTTTTTTGGTTGAAGGATAATCCTTCGATCCTTGGATTAAAATCGTTCGATTCGAAGGATTTAATCGTTCGATCGATGGATTATTCCTTCGATCGTTCGATCGAACTTTTTGAGCAAAATCCTTCGACTTTGATATTCGAAGGATTTTTATTCCCCAGTCGAATATCGAGGGTTAATTAACCCTCGATATTTGACCCTTGATGCATCGGCCCCATTGTGTTTGACGCTCATCAATTTCCATGAGCAAAAAATGTTTTTGTTTGACGCAGCGGGTTTTTCACCAGTGAATTGAAAAGAGCAGTTTTGCAAATATATTCGCTAGCACTAAAATGCCGAAATTCGCCGCAAATTCGTGTCTGGCGAATTTATTCACCCATCACTCATTACCACCTTTCTTTTAGCTTACCTCTTCCACTATGGAGAACTTAAAGGCAAAACACACCTTTTCCCACATAATTTTGGTTACTCTACCACACTTTATAATGGGAGTTCCCCTGCCTGAATGTGGTGAATTACACTTTGCGAAAAGGATAACCTTCGAACTTTGATAAATTACCAAATTTTTCGCTAGGCGAAAATTTGCCTGGGTAAAAATTTGCCTGGGTGAAAACTCTCCTGCAAAAAATCCATCTGGAGAAACGGTGCAAAAGTTCAATAGCACTGAGGTTTTTCACTAGCAAATTGTCTTACTTTTGAAACTTTTTTAAATTGGTGAATTTGCTGTGAATTGTTATTTTGGCAAATTTACGCCAAAAACACTATTTGCTCTGTAATGAATGTGCCCCCTAGTGCCAGAATGTATTTACAGTGGTAGCTAGCTAAGCTTTTAACATGATGTGCCTTGAGATTCAGCTGTACATTACAAAGCCCAACATTTAAAATGATTACATGAAAAATAGGAAAAATATAGAATTAAGCTGACATTAACACTGACATTTAATTGTCTTTTAGATTACATTAATGTTAACATAAAGCAAGGCAGAAAAATGATAGCAGCTTGCAATAGAAAATCATTAGTATATAACAAGCATTTACGTATCTGGTGTAAATGCAACAGATATTGGATTTGAAAGCAAAAAGGGGATTTTCATTGGTTTTAAATGTTAAAGAATGTTATAAATGAATGCAGCATAAGGTTAGAATTTATTCTACCGACCTATCAATCACATGATAAAATCTGACAGATCTGTCATTTGCAGTTGGATCAATGTTTAATGGCCTCTTTTATGCTCGGTGCTGATGTCATGTTGATATCCGAATGTCTGGTTCAGTAAAATGAAGAATTATGTATATTAGAATAGAGAAGCTATTGCTAATCCATGTGGAAGGCTTCTTTCATTCTGTACAGTTCTACTTGTATATTAAAGTGATGTTATCATATATTTACCCCTTCATCTGCTCTTCCTTTTTCAATACAGGAGAGGGATATTTGTTATGGAATAATAAACTCCTTGCCTTGAACATTCTTTACTCTGATTTTTAATACACAGACAAAAGAACAGAAAGTACAATTAAGATTAATTATAGGAAATCATGAGTATTTAAATGCCACATGTCAATCTGAACACAAGAATAACAAGTTGAATGTCTGAACTCCCTTTCATTTGCAGACATGTTCCACATGGCCCCTTTCTCTTTCCATGTGTCAAACCCTCTACCCCAAACGTTAGAGGTCTTAAAAATATTTGCAAATGTACATGTTTACATAGTACTCCCCCCTCTAAACATCATCTGGTCAACATATGACAAGCACCCCTATCCATTCATACACAGAAGCAAACAATGTTCTTTTTAAATGCACATCTGCTACCTTGGCAAAATAAATGTATAATAAGAAACCACTAGAAAAGTTAGAGAGGTAGGGGAAACATATTTAGAACCAGAACACAAATAAAGGGTTCAATGACAAGAGAAACATATTGGGAAAAACAAACAAATGGAACCAACTCAATATATTAGGATAAAGAGGGGTGGAATAGAAAATATGATAACACAAATATGATGGCTAATGGGGGTGACAATGGCTTAAAGCATGGGAAAGGAAAATGCCTAAAGAGAAGAATGATGCTAAAGTAAGTGATAAAGAAAGTCAAAATTGAAGAGAGGATATTGGCCAGAAGTGGAAGAAAGGACAAGCGATTACCACGTACCTCTCAAAACTAACTTAGAATGTAAGTAGAAGACTATTGTGATTAGTTAACAGAGTAACATAGTTAATTTGGGATAAAAGATGACAACCATCCATCTAGTTCATCCCTTCCATGTGACTCACCAACTTCACTCTCTGTAGATATGCACATGTAAATATAAATGCACAAAACGAATTGTCACCCTGGATATTTTGCCTTTCCAAGAACATATACAAGTCCTTCTTAATGCTTGTTAACACTTTCACAACATTTGCCAGCACATTCAACAATCTTACAGAAGAACGGCGCAATCACAGCCTGCATCACTTCAGGTGAAAATTCTAAAGCCTGAGATCTAAGGGTGGTCTTTTGTTCCCTTCTCTGTAAAAAAGATCCCTTGTTACCCGTCTGCAGGGTTCTGTAACATATTTGAAAAGAAGTTATCATATCCACTAGGAGCAAAAGCAAATCAAGATTTGACAGCCCCCCCCCAGCATTCAATTCCTTTTATCAGTGTAATTGCACATAACACTTTTCATTTCATTAAAGAATTGTTCAGTATAAAAATTAAAACTGGGTAAATACTGTAGATAGGCTGTGCTAAATAAAAAAAATTGTTTCTAATATAGATAGTTAGCCAAAAATTTATAAAAAGTATAAAGGCTGGAGTGACTGGGTGTCTAACATAATAGCCAGAACACTACTTCCTGCTTTGCAGCTCTCTTGGTTTCCACTGATTGGTTACCAGGCAGTAACCAATCAGTGACTTGAGTGAAGGCCATATGGGTCATAACTGTCTGCTTTTGAATCTGAGCTGAATGCTGAGGACCAATTGCAAACTCACTGAACAGGTATGTCCCATGTGTCCCCCCCTTCAGGTCGCTGACTAGCTCAAAGTTAGAGAGTAGTGATGGTCGAATTTGCGCCGTTTCGCTTCGCTGGAAAATGTGATAATTTTGCATGAAATTTGCGAAACGGCAAAAAATTTGCGTTGAAAAAATGTTTTGACGCCGGCAAATTTTTTCGGGCGAATTTTTGCGGGCGTTTTGCGAATTTATTCGCTGGCCTGGTGAATAAATTCGCCCATCACTATTAGAGAGCTAAAAAAGGTTGGATTCTGGCTATTATGTTAGACATCCAGTCACTCCAGCCTTTACAGATTATATTTTTGTCTAACTAGCTATATTAGAAACATTTTTTTATTTTGCACAGCCTTTGCACATCTATTTAACCAGTTTTTATTTTTACACTGAACTGTTCCTTTAATATCCTTCCTAAAGCCTGGATCTGAAGATTATAATGCATATTCAAGAAGAGGTCTTACCAGGGATCTATTAGAAAAAAACAACAAGTTTTGTCCATGAAGTCCATTCCTCTATTCTTATTATAGAGAAAACTTACTATGAGGGTGCTGGGGTCTCATCTCAAGAGTATACATGGCTCATTGATAGATATGAGTAATGCACAATTGTACAATAACTTACTATATATGAAAATAATTGTGCTTAATTTCAATGACTGTATGAAAAAAAAACATCACTCTCGAGCTTTGATGCTTAGAGTAAAAGGGTCTGAATATTGATGTGGCTAAGGACAACAGATTATGAGAACACTCAATCTTTCACAGCAATGCTGCTTCACACAAATGTTGGTGGACTAAAATTCCTAACATTTTCGAGTATATTATCAAGGTTTTGTTAAAGCATGATGATCTGTAAGTCAGCAATAACAGAGATTGACTATTAAATAAATAATGTATGATAATTATACTTCAAAATTCTCCAGGGCCAGCAGCTTAACAGATGCAAAAGGATCTTCCATTGACAATTTTACCAATTTCTTTTACACATGAAGCTTTCTTGCTGCAGAGTGTTTGGGGCTTTTGGACAGTCTTTGAGCATAACAGGGCATGGCCTTTTTAAACAAGCTGTTGTGCTTAGTTGGCAGGGTCCACCTTTTTGACAGGAACTGCCAGTGGGATAATTACCTGAGCATTTCACTCTATTGCACATAAACACCCAGTATGAAGAAGGAAGAAGAGAAAATTGAATAAGCATAATGTTATTATCATTTAAATAAGTTAACCCTGGGTAGTAAAGCTTGTTAAATCCATTATAATCAAGGAAACACCTAAGAATTTTTTACAATGATAAGTGCAGTGAAAGAGCGAAATCACAATTCTTTCCCATAATGCCACTTAGAATTCCAGCATTGTTGTTTCTCCCATTGGGTTCCCCAATGCATCAAAATTAAAACAATTGCACATCTCTGTAAATTAGACACAATTGTGCTAACAATTTTTGAAGTCTAGGTGGCATAAGTTCCAGTGTTTCCTGTAAGAATTTGTTTTAGAGGCAAGTGTGCGGTGCTTACTGTAGCAGGACACTGAAGGAATCCTGGAGTTACCACCTGGTACAGATGTCGGGATAGCTCCAATGTTTTCCTGCATCACTTTGCACAGCAGCACTTGATTAGGAACATCAGGCAAGGGGGAAGGCAAAGTATGTGAATGCTGCAAGCAACAATGTGTACATATCCTGTTTACTTCTCCTTAATAGGTCACACTTTACAGAATGACAACTAAATGAATTACTGAATTCATTTTAAGTAGGTACACACTTGACATAGAGGAGTCACCAAACCACCTGTGACTTAACTTTCTATTTTCAGGGTTAAGGGCATCACTCAATGCTGTACACTGTTGAACTTTTATAAATCTATGTAAATTATTCCTTGCCTAGTCTTTATTATACATACTGCATTCCTTGGGTCATATCTCACCAGGTGGTTATTTAGATGTTTTTAAATTGAATCTGACATGTCTTAATCAATATGCTGAGTTCACAGAAAATGCTGTGCAGAGAATAATAAAATACATATGAAGAGAGCAGTTTTTGTTCCAGCAATTAAATAAGTTATGTAAAAATCACATCTGTCTTTTCCTTGTCTGAAATAATAGCCAGCAGGCTTCTCCGTTTTTTTATGCAGACTTACAAATAAAGGGGTTTCTCTTCTCAGTTGCTGCAGGGCTGAAAATCCCCAATGAACAGTTTATTTTGAAGAAACTTAATCAATCTGAAAAGTATTTTTATTTTACTATTTTTCAGCATTTTTTCTAGGTTTACATATCTTACATGGTTATGAAAAATGTGTCTTCCAGTGTATTTTCAATATTTCAATCCCCAAGAACTCCATATCCTGGGGTTACACTTAAAGGGGACCTGTCGCCTTAAGAAATAACTCCAAATCCTATTTTATGGTGTTAGTTAGCAAAATGAACTTCACTTACACAATAAAAAATATTTAAATCTTGTTTTTTAGTATTTCAATTCCCAATCAAAGAAAATTTTCAAAGTATTGTTGCCCAGGGCATTGAGGAGGGGAAGTCAATATATGATTGACAGCTGAGACTTTTATACAACATTATAACAGGTATGGATTTTTTTTATTAAAAATAATTTGGATGTCATGTTTAATTTGAAAAGGACTTTATTATATAATCTTTTATGTCTGGGTGACAGGTCCCCTTTCATTTTTGTGGCTATGAAAACCTGAAAATACTAGCCTTACTGGCTAAGGTGTGCTTTAGAAAACAATGGAAAACAGTAGGACCTCTGCTGCTTTAAAGGTAATGCTAGATTATTTGTGGTCTATATTTATATGCATCAGTCAGAAAATCAATTGGTCAGGTTAGAACATTTTCATAGTGAAATGTATCCATTGTCCAATTATTCGCAGGACCAAGCAGGCAGCCCACAATTTTCCTGGCTTCAACTAGACGATATTGCTTGAAATGGTCTTTTTAGTTGATATATTAATGGTATATTTAAACAATCGTTTCCGGATGACTTGGTCTTCTGATAACGAAAAGATATTTAAAAATCTTAACATCTATGGCCACCTTAATTAATTTTTTTAGCAGATGGTTAAGATGAATAAATCTACACAAAAGTGTTTATGTGTTTAAGGAAATTCTTTGGGCAAAACCATTATGTCCCCACTTTAAAATTCTTGAAATCTGAATCGGTATAATAGCACTTGTCAATGTAGACTACCTACTAGTGATGAACTGGAATGAGAAAAAATTGTTGTGTGTGTAAAAATTGTTGCCCATAAAAAAAATTGATGCCCATTGATTTCAATGCATTTCATTTATTTTTCTCAGCTTCATGAAAAAGTACACTAATCATGACTAGCTACCCATCCTTGTTAAGACCTTTTAACATTTAAATTGAAACTCAAAACACAGAAATTGTGAAAATGTGTTTCTAGAGTATATGCAAAATAAGAAATATTGTTGTTTAAAACCTTTTCTAGAAATAGAACTGTGCAAATTATGAATAAAATTCATAATAATTGAGAACAACATACAGTATTTTTAAAGTGAGAATCGCTCAAGTGTGCCTCAATGATGATTCTCACTAGCTTAGATAATTGTTTTTTTCAGGATGAAGTGTTTCATTAGCCAATCTGTGATTTAAGTAAATCAATCAATCAACAAGATAACACAACATGGCCCAACCTAGTTGCTGCTATAGGTAAGCAGAGGTGAGTCATTTTGGTATTATTGCTGATTTAACAGGAAGACTTTTTTATTTAATTAAAAACACATAATAATAAAAAAGCATAGAATTTTATTTTCAAGTTTTTCTTTGTTTAGAAATTAAAACTGAACACAAAGATAACAAACATCACCACCTCAGATAACTAACATAGCAGACTAGTCAGTGGTTGAGATCAAACCATAACTAAAACTCACCCATGTCCTTTCCCCTGTCCAGGATAGCTTCCATTACTACCATCTCCCACAGCAGAACCACACAAAACACAATCCAAGTCCATGTCCTCTTGGTTTAACCCTTTAAGTGCCAGCAGAATTTCACATTTTGGTTACGCGAAATGCCAGCCGTTTTTAAGCATTTTGTGCTCTCTCACTTTAGGGGCATTTTCTGAGGGGAAACCTATAGTTTACCTAGGAAAACTATACATTGTTTTTTTCGGTAGAAACTGAGCTTTCTAAATCTGCCTGAGTTTTCATGTATTTCCACCTGTGCAAAAAAATTTATAGTGCTAAATACCAAAAAAAAAATGAAAAATTACCATTTTTCATCGTATATCAATTTATACCAGAAAAATATTTCATTTTACAGATGAAAATCCAACTGATTTGGAAAGCCTTATGTCTCTCGAACGTGCCAATACCAGATATGTATAGTTTTAGGGAGATTTAGGACTTCTGTACAGCAAAAACTCCCGGCAGTATATTACTGAATTTTGAAAGCACTAAGGCAGAAAACGGCATGCTTTAGATTCCAAGGCAAAAAATCCTGAAACCATAGGTTTACCCCAGAAAACCATAAATTTTTGAAAAGTACACATTCTGCCGATTACAAAATGGGTAACTATGTCTTTCTACTCCCAACTACCAAACAGAAAAGCTTGTCTGAACATAGCGGTTTTTCAAAATAAAATTCAAAATTTTGAAAAATCATTTCAAAGGTTTTATTTTGCTACTCCGCATATCCCAAACTATATTACTTACCAAGAAAAAGCACCTGAAATATGATTGCCAGGGGTCCACTGAACAGTTTGATACCCATTATGCATAGGTTTACCAAAGTATCTGGCATTTAGAGACACCAATATGAAGTTAGCACATCCAAATTGTTCAGGACTTTACTTCAGCTACTGAGAAATCAACACATTGACTGCATTTTTTGTGGGGTAAAAACACAGAAATATATGTTTACCCCCCAAACCCATATATTTTTGGAAAGTACACATTCTACAGAATCTAAAATGGGTACCCATGCCTTTCTGCTCCAAACTACTGAGTCGCAAGACTTTCCCAAAATTGTCGGTTTTGGTGAAATATCTGAAAATTGCCTCAAACCTTCAACTTCCCAGCACCATATCACCCATGTATCATTACGTACTAAGAAAAAGCACCCTAAATATGATTGCCAGGGTTTCTCTGAACATTTTGGTGGCCATTGTTCATAAGTTTACCAAAGTATCTGGCATTTAGAGGCCCCAAAATGAAGTTAGCGCATACTAACAGTCCCGTGGGTAACTTCAGCTAATGAGAAATCAACACATTGACTGCATTTTTGTGGGGTAAAAACACAGAAATATATGTTTACCCCCAAAAACCCATATATTTTTGGAAAGTACACATTCTACCGAATCTAAAATGGGTACCCATGCCTTTCTGCTCCAAACTACTGAGTCGCAAGGCTTTCCCACAATTGTCGGTTTTGGTGAAATATCTGAAAATTGCCTCAAAGCTTCAACTTCTCAGCACCATATCACCCATGTATTGTTACGCACAAAAAAAAAAGCACCTTAAATATGATTGCCAGGGTTCCTCCGAACAGTTTGGTGGCCATTGTTCATAGGTGTACCAAAGTATCTGGCAGTTAGAGGCCCCAAAATGAAGTTAGCGCATACAAATAGTCCTGTGGGTAACTTCAGCTAATGAAAGATCAACACATTGACTGCATTTTTGTGGGGTAATAACACAGAAATATATGTTTACCCCCCAAACCCATACATTTTTGGAAAGTACACATTCTACAGAATCTAAAATGGGTACCCATGCCTTATTGCTCCAAACTACTGAGTCGCAAGGCTTTCCCAAATTTGATGGTTTTTGTGAAATATCTGAAAATTGCCTCAATGCTTCAACTTTCCAGCATCATATCGCCCATGTATCATTACGTATCACAAAAAAGCACCCAAATTGTGATTGCCAGGGGTCCTCCAAACAGTTTGGTGCCCACTGTGCATAGGTTTACCAAAGTATATGGCATTTAGAGGCCCCAAAATGAAGTTAGCGCATACAAATTGTCCTGTGGGTAACTTCAGCTAATGAAAAATCAACACATTGACTGCATTTTTGTGGGGTAAAAACACAGAAATATATGTTTACCCCCCAAACCCATATATTTTTGGAAAGTACACATTATACAGAATCTAAAATGGGTACCCATGCCTTTCTGCCCCAAACTACTGAGTCGCAAGGCTTTGCCAAATTTGGCGGTTTTGGTAAAATATTCTGAAAATTGCCTCAAAGCTTCAACTTTCCAGCATCGTATTGTCCATGTATCATTACCAGCATAAAGCATCCTAAATATAAACATAGGGGTCTACTAAACAGTTTGATGCCCAATATGCATAGATATACCAAACTATGTGGCGCATAGAGACCCCCAAATGACAATATGTATATACATTTTCACGGCTGACGCGCTGGCTGCAGCAATATAACCACCCGGTGTGTGTATTATGCGACATTAGACCACCTAACAGTACAGAGACCCCAGAAAACCATATATTTTCAGAAAGTACACATTCTGACGAATCCAATATAGGTAAATAAGTGTTTCTACTGCAAACTGCCAAACTGCAAAGCAATGCTGAACGTAACGGTTTTTATCAAATTTCTGAAAATAGTCACAAAGCTTGAATTTTACCCCATTATATGCCCCAAATTTCGTAACTTATCAGCATAAAACATCCTAAATATGAGCGCCAGGGGTCTACTGAACACTTTGATGCCCAATATGCATAGATATACCAAAGTATGTGGCGCACAGAGATCCCCAAATGACAATAGTGTATATACATTTTCACAGCTGACGCGCTGGCTGCTACAATATAAGCACCTGGTATGTGTATTATGCGACATTAGACCCCCCCTAACAGTACAGAGACCCCAGAAAACCATATATTTTCAGAAAGTACACATTCTGACGAATCCAAAATGGGTAAATAAGTGTTTCTACTGCAAACTGCCAAACTGCAAAGAAATGCTGAACATAACGGTTTTTATCAAATTTCTGAAAATCAGCACAAAGCTTGAATTTTACCCCATTATATGCCCCACATTTCATAACTTATCAGCATAAAACATCCTAAATATGAACGCCAGGGGTCTACTGAACACTTTGATGCCCAATATGCATAGATATACCAAACTATGTGGCACACAGAGACCCCCAAATGACAATAGTGTATATACATTTTCACGGCTGACGCGCTGGGTGCTGCAATATAAGCACCTGGTGTGTGTATTATGCGACACTAGACCCCCCTAACAGTACAGAGACCCCAGAAAACCATATATTTTCAGAAAGTACACATTCTGACGAATCCAATATGGGTAAATAAGTGTTTCTACTGCAAACTGCCAAACTGCAAAGCAATGCTGAACATAACGGTTTTTATCAAATTTCTGAAAATCGTCACAAAGCTTGAATTTTACCCCATTATATGCCCCACATTTCATAACTTATCAGCATAAAACATCCTAAATATGAACGAAAGGGGTCTACTGAACACTTTGATGCACAATATGCATAGATTTACCAAACTATGTGGTGTACAGAGGCGCCCAAATGACAGTAGTGTATATAAATTTTCATGGTTGACGCTCTGGCTGCTGCAATATAAGCACCCAGTATGTGTATTTGCACCATAAGACCCCCTAACAGTATGGAGACCCTAGAAAACCATATATTTTTTAGAAAGTAAACATTCTGACGAATCTAAAACAGGTAATTACATCTTTCTACTGCAAACTATCAAACTGCTATGCTGAACGTAGCGGTTTTTATCAAATTTCTGAAAATCGTCACAAAGCTTTATTTTACCCCATTATGTGCCCCACATTTCGTAACGTATCAGCATAAAACATCCTAAATATGAACGACAGGGGTCTACTGAACACTTTGATGCCCAATATGCATAGACATACCAAACTATGTGGCACACAGAGACCCACAAATGGATATATAGTAGATAAAATTTACATAGGCAAAACAAAATAAGACAGAACAGTGTGAAATGCAAATAAATCACCAAAAACTAATAAAACCACAAAAATCAATGCTTTTTTTTCACACTAGTGTAATCGGCCACCAGAATTACTGTTTGAATATTTTAGCTGGGCCAAATCGATTATACCGACAGAAACAAGTGAACAACACAAATGCAGAGCTGAAAATGCAATAAAATGGCTAAAAATTCAATAAAATGGCTAAAAATGCACCAAAATACCCAAAATTGCAATATAACCATCAAAATAACATACAAAAGCTATTGCACAGTACGGTTAGCGAATACGCTATTCGGAACGGCAATAAAACGTTTTTTTTAGCCCAAAAAGAGACGATGCGATAAGAAAAAAAAAAAAAAAAGCCACAAAGCCATATATGTACATATGCGTGTGCACAACGGGTAAATTGCATGTTATTTGCGCGTGTGCGCGTGTGCAATTGTACATGGGTGCTGTGAGTGTGTGACCCCCCCAATCCCCAAAAATCTATGTGTGAGTGTGTGTAAGTGTGAATGTAAGTGTATATTACTGTAATAAGTGTGTGTTGGTGTGTTTGTGTGTTTTTGTGTGTGTAAATGTTACACTTACCTGGGGTAGATGCTTCAGATCGTTGATAAAGGGTCCCACGCAGCAGATCTCCAGCTCCAACGGTCAGCAGGCATGGGGGGGGGGCGAAGCTGGGCGGAAGTGAAGTGCAGGCAGCAGCAGGACGCATAGGAAACGCGTCCCTGCTTCTGCTTTGGGGCCCCTGGGCGATCGCGCCCCAGGGGCCACACGATCCCCTGCTCTGCTCGTTGTCTAGGGGCAGGGGATCGTGAAGGAACGGAGCGAGCGGCTCTAACAGCCGCTCCTCCGCTCGCAAACCCGGAAGTGCTGCAGAACGTAGAATCTACGATCTGTGGCACTTTGGTCCTTTGATCCACAGAACGTAGATTCTACGTTCTGTAGCACTTAAAGGGTTAAAACACTAACACACACCCCTCATCATAACGGCATATAGGATTAGATAGTGTGGCATCACTAGTGATGGGCGAATTTGTCCCATTTTGACGCAGGCGTCAATTTGCAGGCGTCAAAATTGATGCCAGTGATAACTTTGATGGCACTCTCACGGCAATTTCGCAAATTTATTCGCTGGCTGCAAAATGCGAGAAAAAAATAGAAAATAAGAAAATTTGCACCTGTCGAATAAATTCGCCCATTACTAGTCATCACATAACAGTTTGAGCTTTTGGATTTAAATTAATGACAAGATATTGTGGGAAAAGCAGATCAATCTGAGAAAAAAAATCTGTCCCCTTATTTATTTTAGCATTAGCCTATTTAATTCTAAAAAAAAATAAATTAACCAATCAAAAAGCAATTCCGATGACACACAATGGCTTTTAAAAATCAAAGAAATATAGTATAGATAAAACAAATAATTTGAACTTTATTCTGCTCTATAAGCATCTTGATACAGACAGAGTTCATAACAGTTTGTTTTGGTGATTATTTGTTTTAGAAAAGTCTCAATATTTTCTTTCTCTGGGCTATATCTCATCTGGGATTTAAAATGTTCTTGAGGACACAGCAAACTCTAGGTCACCTAGTAAAAAAAAAGATATCGACAGCATACATAAATTCTTTTGAAGACAATCAAAAACTTTTTCTCTGCTAAAATTCAACTTACTGAAAAGGTAAAACATATGTCACACAAAGCACTTTGTATTTATTTTGAAATGTGTACAGTTACGCAATTTACTTATTCAGATATATCGCTGAATCAAAATTTTATGAACTTATCTCAGTGCCTTCCAGCATTTCAATAGGCGAGCCATTGGTAGCCCTAGGGCTTCACTCTGAAACTGAAATAATGCATGTACCCTTTTGATACTGCACAAGAAAACATGAACTTTAATATTGATATTAGCGGCTAGAGATACAGGCCAGTGTTTTCTACAGGGTAAAAGCTATTCCCCTAGCTTATACTTATCTACAGCTGTTTATAGAAAGAAGTAGTGGGTAAGTTCACATTTCATTCTTGGAAGGATAGACAAAGAAATGAAAGAACTTTGCTTCTATGCTTTAACCCAATGCAAATTTTTTTTATTTCTTTGTCTATCATTCCAAGACTTAAATGTGAACTTAATCTGGAAAACAGATGCAGTCCTAACTGTGTTGTAAAACCTCAAGAATTATAAATAAAGATATATACATAAATATATATACACATATTGTCCACATGGTAGTCAGCACTCACGAAAAGAGGTTTAAATTGCCTGGGTGCAGTGTCAAAAATTCCAATATATAACCAGCAAGAAAGAACCGCACTCTCAGGTCTTATATGAATTAAAGAAAATTATTTATTGTTAAATGCGAGACTAACGTTTCGGCCTCCTCCGAGGCCTTTCTCAAAGTGTCTAAGAGATTGTAAAAAGGCCTTAAATACATAAATCCATTTTACAGTTGAAAACACGATATTATGTAACTCTGTTTCAATCTATTAGTATTGCTGTGACTGCACAATTCCTCAACACAGCATTAAACAATGTTACAAAAAACATCCAAAGTTTGAGTTTAGATAACAGGCCTGTTAAGAGACTCATTCCATCGTTTGTACTAATTAGTTTTTCAAGTATCAAAACTATCGCTCACTTTGCGGCTAATGGAAGCGTTATTTACATCCATTAATCACCGGATAACGGCCCAGCGTCTGCAAAGTAAATAACTTTTTCGGGTTTTACTAACCACAGTGTGTTCTTTTTATATCAATATAATATATATATAGTCTATTTACTGGTATGCCACATTATGTTGGTGTAATGTGCACCAGTTAGATACATGGGATCTCCGTGGATAGAACTTTTCAAAGGATAGTTCACCTTTAAGTTAACTTTTTAGTATGAAAGACCAACTCTTAGCTTTTCAATTGGTCTTCTTTTTTTTAGTTTTTGAATAATTTGCCATCTTTTTTCTGACTCTTTCTAGCCTTCATCCATTGCTCTTATACAGGGACAATTATATTGCTATTCTTCCTTATCCTATTCATATGTCAGTCTCTAATTCACTGCCTGATTGCTAGGGTCATTTGGACTGTAGCAACCAGATAGCTGCTGAAATTCCAAACTGGAGAGCTTCTAAACCAAAAGTTCATGAATTTAAAAAAACACTAATAATAAAAAGTGAAGACCAATTGCAATTACATAGACAGTCCACCCTCCAACATAAACTTCAGATACTTGAATGGCAATGTTACAAAGAAAGACTGAGGCCCTATTAACTGAAATTCTTACTGTAAGACAGGAACAGACCAAACTGAAAAAATATACTGAGAAAGCAAATATTTACTTATATATACTTATATACTTGAAATACTTGCAAACAGGCTAGCTTTGATCCACCCAAAAATGATACAGTACATAGTGACCAAGTAAGATTTATACTGGGCTGACAAGCGGGAAACAACACTAGAAGCACCATAGACCTCATAGAGTTGATTAACAGGCAGTAGCCAAGCAATTATACTTGATGTGGAAATAGCTTTTGAATGCGCAGCACAGAACGATTAGCACAAAAATATATTTTCACATGGTTATATTTATAAAACTGGATGAGAGTGGTGTATTTAATGTGCAAATTGTGAATTGTTTTTCGCACTGCGAATGTCCATAAGAGCTTTTTAAACCTAGCAAAAATTGTGTATATTTATGCACAAACTTATGGCATGACTTTGGTGGCATAGAAAATTTTCACAAAACAGTTTCACAAATTGTTAATTGAAATTGCTGTCAATGCTATTTGTGCACAAAACAGCCCTGCACAGTGCACACTCAAGCAAACACCATTCTCATTTGTGAGTCATTTGCAAAAATTTGTTTGCAATGCAAATTCACAAAAACTGGAAAGATGGGCAAAGAAGTGCAATGTTTTAGCGTTCAGAAAAAAAAAAAACATGGACAATACAACTATTTGCAAATAAATATGTGCTGCACAAATTTTAGAAATAACCTCCTCTGACTTTAAAATAGCAGTTTTTGCAGGTGACTAACCCCTTATTTCATTACTTAATCTGCATGTGACTTTGGGCAAATATGGAGCTTTCTCAGGACATAAACTTAACATTAGCAAATCTGAAGCATTGTCTTTGAATATGCCACTTGATACACAGTATTACAGATTCTAAAATCTAACTTCAAGAAAATACTGGAAAGAGAAATCCATTTCATACTTAGGGAAACAAATCACAGAATATTAGCACATTGGGCATAATACCCTCTTTCATGGTTTGGTAAAATTGCTTCAGTTAAAATTAGAATTTTACCCAAATTTCTCATTCTAGTTGAGACACTGCCAGTGACAATCCCGTACTACACTCTTGAAGAGATTTAATCCTTATGTCATAAATACATATAGAACAATTGTAGACCTGGATATCTAAATCAGTTCTGACCTCACCTACTATTAAAGGAGGTTAAGGGGTTCCCTTCTTTGTGGCTTCACATCTGATGCAAATTATAGCATGGTCATGATGGGAACGTGCCACAATATGGGACCATGAAAACCTGAGTTACAAGAAAGGCCACATAATTTGTTTAGTATGGACTACCGCAAACACTACAGAAACAACAAATTACCTGCTTTCCTCAAAGCAACTCACACTACAGATATGGAATAGACTTAAGTGGAAATTAAAATCTCTTTGATGAAACCTCTTGGCACCAGGGCCGGGCCATCCACCTAGGGCGCAATCACTGGGGGGGGCACTTCTCAGGGGGAATTATTTTTTTTACTATTCAGTTCACTTGGCTTTTTGGCCTTTAGTAAAAGCATTTATAAAATTTGCATGCCCCAACCCACTCTGGGGTTTGTTTTAGCCTGGTAAAATTCTGAAAGCCCCCCCCACCCTGGAAAGTGACTTGACGCATTTGATGCTGACACGCATGCACAGCAGGATTGGTTGGGCAGAGAGGACCTGCCATGCATGCTAGAGGGGAGCAGTAACTTGAATTTGTGCTGAAGAGACCTGTCTGTTCTGCTGACTGGGGCTTGGGCACTTTTGACAGCTGCACCTGCCTTTTACTACTGTCTTTGAGGCTTGCTGGCACTGGTACAGATCATGGGGGCTTGGGTTGGGCACAGGTACAGGTGGGGGCATTTACCCAGTGTAAATATGAGTGCAAGTGGGTTTTCTGATATCACTCAGTGTGTGTCTTGTCACATGTATGTGGTGTTGGAGCAGCTGTTCCAAGCAGTTTTTACATTTAAAGATGTCGGTGGGTTTTCATCTTGGAATCTGAACTGCACCCTCTAAGGGGGAACTTGCAGCACTGAGGGCAGTGGCAAGGTAAATTTCTTGGAGTAGGGTCCAATTTTATTTAACTAGTTAATTAATGACTTAGGGGAGGGTATTGTAAGGAATATATTAGTGTTTGAAGACTACACAAAATTATGCAGCCCAATTAATTTCATCCAGGATTTGACATCCTTTCAACAGGATCTTGACAAACTGGCAATCTGAACAGCTAAGTGACAGATGAGATTCAATGTTGACAAATGTAAAGTCATGCACCTGGGATGTAAAAATATCCAAGACATTTATACCCTTAATGGGACTGAACGAGGCCTACCCTGGCTGAGATATGTACCAGAATTGAAAGTATAGAATCCTTGGAAGAAGTGAAACAACTGAGAGCTTAGGATGGCTCTAGTTGGAAGTCCATTGTTTGATCTGTTAGAGTCTTCTCACAGATGTAAAGAGTGGCTAAGAATTTATTTACATTGATGCTGCAGAATATTGTATTTTGTACCGACTTTGATTGTATGATTGCCTAATTCCAAGGAATTAAGTCTTAGTTAAGTGGCTTTTTATTCTGCTAAAAATGTCAATGTGTCATTGAAGGTTTTGAGCCCAGCTTTGTTCGTCCCCATTTAGTTGCTAAGGATCTATTTCTAGACACATAGTCACAAAAAGTGCTTTCTGATAATTTTCTTGTCCTCCGTTTTCTCTGGGGCACCACTGAACCTCAAGTATTGTGTCTTTGGTATGTCTTTAAGATCTCCTTATGCCTCTTAGAGGTGTGATTTATTATTTAAGATTAGTGATTTCCTCCCCATGCACCCCAATAATATCATATATTATTCTTCTAATGAGCAAATATATAATAATGAGGATAATGCACTGCACCTCTTATAGAAGGCTAGCTAAAATGTAAAAAAACGTTGAATCAATAGTTTTCAAAATTCATTGTTAGAAAGAAAATCTGTGGTAATGCAGCTCAGGCCTGAGGACAATTAACTTCTTTATTTCTAAAAATAAAACTAGAGAATCTCTATAGAGAATGTTACCAACCATAATGATTATGTGAGTTCTCCCCTTGAGTGCCCTTGTGGCCCACTGTTTGCTGCAGGTCAGACTAAAAGGCTACTCATACTTATACGTACTTTATACCTATCAAATGTATCCAATTTTACTAGTTCAAATTGTAGTAGTTAGTAATAATGATTTGATAAGTTAATAGAAACAGTACATTAATAAAAACAATAACGTGCTAGTAAGGTCTGGTATGCAATGTAATATTGATAAAATGTTTGTGCGTGTGTTTAGGTAAAAATGGAAGTCTCACACCCACAGCAGCGTTTCATCAGAGGTATAAGAATCAATTTGCACCATCATGGTGAAGCAAAACAACAAGCTCAAAGCTTTTCTCGAGGAGTCCAATTACAAGTGTAACCTTTATGAAAAAAAACACCTATCTTTTAAGCTCTTATTAAAAGTTTGTAACTGATACAGAACAATTTACTTTTTCAAAATAATCTAAACTAAACTCAGACTAAAAGTCATTTTATAACATTTTCAATAAGAAATACCTTAGGAATCATTTATAAATGTCAGTGCAGTATGAAAAGTGCAATTCCAGACACATATTGCCCATGACATTAACCCTTAATGCTTGTGTCTGGCTTTTTCAGAGTGAGTGTGTTTCACTTATGTAGTGAGAATTCAAAATTAACTTGGCATTTGATTTACTGGGTGCGAGTCCATTAACCCTATTAATACAATGATGTGAGGGAAGCCTGGGGACAGTAGCCCCAGAGGTTCTGAATGTCAGTAGGTAAAAACATTGTGCTCATTTTATCAGAAGAGGCAGGATGGGTACCAGTGTCAGTCATCCTGCTGTTATCTTATATACAGAAATTATTAAGTTATTTTAAATTAATTATATTATACTGTAATCATAAACATACAGTATAGGGCATACTGGCTATTTTTGAGGAAAACTGTGCTGAAACCTATTGCAGGAACAAAGAACATGGAACCAGATTTACACAGATCAAGTGGGATTCTCATTGAAGAAATATTTTGCATTTTAATGCAGCTGCAGATCTGGGGAGCTGTTGCTGGATTACAGCTCCGAGCATGCCTTCCCAATGATAATATGTTAAATTATGCTGAGATTTGTAGTCCAGAAACACAGTAGGACAACATACTATAAGGACAGAACAAACAGCAATCCTATTCCCTGTTAATTGCGCTCTGTCTAGCGCTATACTCTGATTTCAAGAAAGTTACTGAGTCGATATATGGGATCGATATATGGGATCCGATTTAAACACGGGGAATAAATCAAAAAGCCCTTCATGCTGCTCACCCTTCAAAACTTGTGGGCTCCCCATACAGAGTATATTTGCTTTAAATGCTGTATAATGTAAGTCTTACCCCATCCACGTTGTGACCCGGTTGCCGCCGCCCGAGTCCGTCATTAAGGAGTCGTTTTAGCAGCACACCACATGTTGTAGAGCCCAGATTATGGATAAAAGGTGTAAATCTTTATTTTAACATCTTGATTAACAAAACCTAGCACCTGAAGTCTGACACGTTTCTCTCTGAGGAAGTGCATAGACATGAAACGCGTCAGACCTCAGATTTATCCATAATCTGCGAGTTTGCGATTCTTCAAAGACACCGGAGTGCACTGTTACAATGTGTGGCATTCCCTTGTATATATCTTCTTATCAGCTTAAAGTTTATTGGTGGAAAAGTTATAATAACTGTACTTTTCGGTTTCCTGAGGGAATCAATTTATTTGTGTTCATGTAACTACAGGTATAGGATTTATTATCTGGAATGCTTAGAATCTAGGTTTTTTGGATAAACATAATTCTACTATATCATAGTACATTTAACAGTAAATAAACAAATTGGGATTGTTTTGCAACAAATATGGATTCACAAAGCTTAGTCACGATCAAGTACAAGGTACTGTTCTATTATAACACAGTTCTATTATAACACAGAAAAAAGGTATCAATCAATATTATATGCTAAAATGGACTCTCTTGGAGATGTCCTGGAGATTTCTTGATGACAGGTTTGTGAATAAGAGATCCTACAATTATATTTCTAATTTGTCTTTTTGCAAACAGCAACATCCTGTCTTGCTATATCTCATGGATTATAGACAGGGCCACCATCAGGAACATATGATGAAAAAAAACAAAAAGTCCCACATTGGAATGGCCATGTCTTTCATTCACTACAGTTGTGTCCTATTATTATAAAACCCTGCTCACGCTCCACTTAAGCACCACCTACTTTACCTCAAGCTCCACCACCTTTGAGATCTGTGAATCAAATTTTCATACCCCCTTAGTGCCCTTCTGCCCAAGGACTCCAGACTGCAGTAACCCCTGTATCCTTCAATGTGGCCAGGATATGAGATATACTCAGGATCAGAGTTAGGCTTACAGAATCATTTACTAACACTGGACAAAGTTGTGCCTGGACTGTAACCCATATCAACAAATCAGTGATTAGTTTTGTTTCAACACATTTAAAAACAAAGAAAAAAACAAAAACTTAAAGGGGTTATTCACCTTTCAAAACACTGTTTTCCTTTTCAGTTGCTTTCACATTGTTCATCAGGAATAAGGACTCCTTTGCTTTAAATTTTTTATTGATTACCGTTTTTCCAAAATTGAAGTTTAACCTTTAATATTCTGTCTCTAGTATTTTGGTCTGGCAGCTCAGTAACTGTTGCATCAATTATAACAGTTGCTTTTAATGAAACTTAGCAATTCTGCTCAGCAAGGCCAAACATAAGAAATGTATCAACTTAAGCATCAATTTACAACAGTTTACGGTGACACCTTCCCAGCGCTGCTTTAGAAAGACCTAAAAAGGTGGAAAAAGGAACTTTAAGCTTTGATATTCGAAAATGGTCAAAAAATAGAAAATGGAAGTTAATAAGAAGGTAAAGTTTTTATTACTGGTGATCTAAAAAAACTAAACTGAAAAAAGTGTTGAAAGGCAAACAACCCCTTTAGAACTAATAAAATAAAAATATGACCGGTGGCCATGGGTTACTGTACTACCACTAATTTGTAAATAAGCCTTGTTGCACAAAATAAAGCAGAATCAAATACCTTTATCTGCAAGACTCTTTAACATTTACTACACAGCTGTGTGGGATGCCTGTGGCTGATTTAAGAACGATGACACCTTTTACTCATCTCTTTTTAGCAGAAATATCTCATCATATTAGCATAAAATTTGAAAAAGACATCTGATACCATATACATAACTGTTCTGAACAATGTACACAGCTGCAGAGCCATTCATTAATCAACACAGCAGATGCTTTACCTGAAAATTACTTGTGAAACATATGTACAAAGATAACAGTGGATATTTTAGTTAATGTGTAAATGAGCATTCAAGTGATGGATGTACCTTGAAACCCTTTGATATACAAGTATGGGGACTGTTATTCCGAATGCTCTGGACCTGAGGTTTTCCATATAACTGATCTTTCCTTAATTTTGATTTTCATACCTTAAGAAAATCATGTAAACCCAATAGGCTGGTTGTCCTTCCAATAAGAATTAATTATATCTTAGTTTGGATCAAGTACAAGGTACTAATTTATTAGTACAGAGAAAAAGATTTTTTTTTTTTTTTTTAAAAAAATGTAGATCATTTGGATGAAATGGAGTGTATGGGAGATGGCCTTTCCATAATTGGAAGCTTTCTGGGTAAAGGGTTTCCAGATACTCAATCCCATACCTGTATAAGTTAGAAAAGTAAAATAAGAGTAGGTAAGATACCACTTTATCCTTCATGTTTTAGCAGCTCAAAGTGGACTCTCACAAGGCAGTTTTTGCACACAATAACTTCCATTAAAGTGGACAATACTTTGCATAATATTACACTATATTTATACAACTATAACAAATGGGGGAGAGGTTTGAGTGTAGGATAAAACTATATTACTTGAAGAATACCCACACAAAATCATATGGCAATCATTTCATAGCAAAAGGTAAAGTTCTAGATGCAAAACATGCTGTACATTTGCATCCATATAAGAACGTGAAAAAAAAAGCATTTGCACTATGATGTCCTGTTAATATGTTAATGCCCTGCCTCAATAGTATGGTGGACTGAAGTCTAACATAAGATGGGCAGTTCTAGGGGCACAAAGGGACCTATTACTTTACACCTGCCTTTTAATAACCTTTAAATCCAGGGTTAGTTTTATGTTTTGCACCCATATACATAGTACATAAATAGAGGGTGCATAAGCTACATTTTCAAATATTCACACACTGTCATATATCATGATGATTAATCCTAACTCCAATCCATTCATATATGATATATATATATATATATATATATATATATATATATATATATATATATATATATATATATATATATATATATATATATATATATATATATATATAGCACTGTGGCACTGAATTGTGGTTTTAAATTGTTTAAATGAATTACATTTTGCTATATGTTTTATATTTTCTATGTTTTTTTTAAAAGGTCAGTTTTAAAAATTAAACCTTAAAAAAAATTATCGACTAATGTATCAAATTGGAACATTACAGAATGATATCAATCTGGTTTACTGAGTGGTTTACTCAGCTGCTCCTAGAAAACATCAAAAGGGAAAAATTAAGCAAATTTATTTTTACAACAAATTAAAAACAAAAAAAATCCACATGTGAAAAATTGAAGATTATTTCATTCTTACCGTGATCTTCCTTTCCTGGACAAACTCCATGTCAATACTCATCGGGATAGCCCCTCCTCCCTGCTCCCATTAGAAGGACCCTCCCCAAGCCTTTAGAAAGCCAACCACACGCACTTACCGGCGTCTTTGTAACAAGCTCTCAAATTACCAGAAAAAAGGGCGGACCGTACTGACATGGAGTTCGTCCAGGAAAGGAAGATCACGGTAAGTATGAAATAATCTTCCTTTTTCCCTAGACTAACTCCATGTCAGTACTCATCGGGATGTAGCAAGTTACGATTTAATACACTTTAAGAAGAATATGTAATCAGGAATGGCAGGAATAACACTGACTAGATAGTCCACAATCATGCAACCTCAATCAGGCACCAGGTGAAAACCCCAGAATAAGAGAGAGAGAAAAAGAGAGAGAGAGAGAGAGAGAGAGAGAGAGAGAGAGAGAGAGAGAGAGAGAGAGAGAGAGAGAGAGACACACCTCTGCACATGGCGAATTCAGCAAGCTGAAATACTTACTCTCCTACTCACCAAGAAGCATCCATCACATGTATGCCTAGTCTCAGTGCAAATTGCAAGGTACCTGTAAAAAAAATTGGTAGGAGTAAGAACCCAGAATAGACCCATTGTAGGTGTGACCTGTTTAGAATATAACAACAAGTGCAGGGTATACAAAGTACCACAAGGCATATATCATAAACATCTACATATCAAAATGCCTAGCAGTCAGAACTGTTTTAACAGAAAAAAGATCCTAAAAGAACAGGGACAAGGGCACCTGAGACATAAATTGGGTTAGAATTCCTTACACGGTGTAAGGTAGTGTGTTGAGGTAGACTCTATTAACAGTGAAAACCAGAGCAACTACAGTACCTATGGAATAGAGCCCTTGTTGGTTGACCCAACCTAGTCTTATGAGAGTTATAACTGGATACCCCGAAGGTTACAGATCCAAAATAACCCCAGTGCAGCTAAAGGGAAATCCCATGACTCATGGAGGAAATTTGTTTGCCCTGGAGATGGTTAGAGTCACCCACGAAACCGGTGTTTTCATCCCACCTGTAAGGGACATATTTATCTGTGGAGTCCACTATACTACATATATGAACTCCAGTCAGTGAAGCTGACCTTAGGACTGGAGAGGACCTATGGATGTTCCAGTAAGTGTCAGAAGGGCTTCTAACAGAAACCTGGCCTTTAAAAATGACCAGCCTCATTTAAGAGATGACCTAAAACTTCCCAGTGGTCTGATGTCTATGTGTACCCATCTATCCTGACATTAAGCTTATCAGTAGGAAGTGTCGATGTTTCGGTTCCGCACAGGAACCTTTCTCAAGGACAAAAACCATGGTGCCAACATGTATTAAACCGTGTGATTATTACATATGCCGTCAGGGCCCTAAGATACTGGTTCTGGCAGAGCACCATGCCCAACCCCAGAGCCCCAGCTATGGATAGTAATTATACTGCACATTTGACTGGAATAAGCAATTATTACCTGGCCCTCCATTCATGCAGGCAGTGATCTGTAATACAAGGCTGCTGAATCTGGAAAAATTTACATTCAACGGGCCCAAATGTACTACATACCTGTGGTCATTGTTAACCCAGCGATCCTTATGACAGGCGGGCTTCAGAAACTCCTGTTGTGTTTATCAAGACAATATTGAAACGTACCTACCACAGGGAGAAACATTGCCATGTACAGTAATAAAGTGCATTCCCTGCTTAATTGATTAAGCCATACCTTATCCCAGGAGCAAAGCAATGGCATAATAAGACATTCACATGTAAGTATCCATGTCAGTACTCATCGGTATTGAACCCCAATGTACCCCAGATACAATCACAACACCATGTAATGCATAGTTTAGGTTAGAGCAAGCCTATGTCAGAAACTAGCAGTCACCCAGCCCAGTGAGCTACATCCATTAGGGCTACTCATTTCAGGAGCACACAGATACAATACCAGCAACATGTAATACAGATTTTAGATTAGCTGCTGCTTAGAGCAAGCATATATCAGGGCCTAGCAGCTACCCAGCCCAGTGATTCATATTCAATAGGGCTACTGATGTCATGTATGCAAATGGCCTGAACTCAGCACCCTGCATGTCAGTACACACTACGGGGCAAATTCACTAAGATGCGAAGTTGCGCCAGGTGCAACTTCGCCACACTTCGCCAGGCGTAGTTTCACCAGGGCTCCACAAATTCACTAAAATCCGAAGTTGCGCACAGGGGTAGCGTAAGTTTGCGAAGTTGCGCTAGCGTTGATTCGCTATATAAAGCGAAGTTACGCTAGCGAAGGCTAATTTGCATATGGCGCGAAATTCAAATTTCAATGGAGGAACACGTATCTGCACTACAAATGCCTAGAAAACCTTCAAATCAGCAAATAAAAATGTTATTTTGCCCTACACATGTGCCCACTGTCTAGGTAAGTTGCCATGAGTCAGGAAATGTAGGGGGGAGGAAGGGGAGCCCCAAAAATTTTTCGATCTTTTCAGCCTATCAGCCATCATGTAGAAAACACGCCAGCGTTTTTTTGGGACTTAGAAAAAAAATTGACTTTTTTTTTAAACAATCCCTATCTACTCTATTGCGCTTCGCCAGGTCTGAGGTGGCGAAGGAAGTCTAGCGTAAAAGGTAGCGTTCAGTACACTGCGCAAGTTAGTGAATTTGCGTAGTTTCGTCGCTAGCTAAAATTCGCCTGGCGTAAGTTTGCGAAGTAACACTAGCAAAACTACGCCAGCGTTCGATAGTGAATTTGCGCAGTAGCGAAAATGCCAAACGCTAGTGAATTAACGCTAGCTTTCGGCGCTTTGCGGCTTAGTGAATTTGCCCCTAAGGGCGTCAAAAAAAATTTTGTTGTGTGGCAAAATTGTTTTGACGCGCGTCTTTTTTTTTTACGCACTGCGCCATACAAGGCTATGGGCGTCATTTTTGCGGCGAAACAAGGTGAAAAAAATCGCCCATGCACAGTAAGCATATGATTACATTGCATGCAAGCAGTTTGTTAGACTTTAGTACACTGCAAAACAGCATATTAACACGCTCCTTACCTGCTGCTTATTATGCAAGGCTGGAAGCAGACCCCTTAATGCCACATATTTCAGAACACTCTCTACATCCATTAGGAGGTTCATTGTTAACAGGAAGACAGGCCTCACAAGTTTACTGACAACAGCAGTACTTACCTGAGGCTTCTGAAGCAGCGTTCTAGTCTGCTGAGTTTAGAGAGTGGGCTGGGCCATCTCCACTTGCTATAGCTGGCAGTTGCACAGGAATCACTTGATTATACTCAGCTGGTGTCAGCACAATCAGAGGCATAATCTGATTTGTCTGCATAAGCAGGTAACCAAAGCAACTGCTGAGGTTATACAGAGGCAAATCGGATAATTAGTGTTGGTGCCTCCTGCAAGGGCCCAAGTTTGCTAGTATTTTGGCTGAAGCCTATAGAGCAACTTTTGTTTTGATTTTTTTATTTTGACTAACTCCACCTTAGGAAAGACTGTTGAGGGAGGCAGCTGGCCATAAACCTGCCCCCATTAAAACATAAAAGAAGACAAAAGTAACAGGAGGCAGAAAGGTTCAGGCCCCTAACTAATTAGCCTAAACTAACTGCCGCCTCCCTCGCCCATCCATAAAAAATGGCGTGTAGGGGCCACATACACCACTGCCCCCAGACGATGTCTGGGCAGGACAGGAGGGCGCACGGATGGGGGGGACAAGCACCTGCCACCATATGCTCCGGCGTAGCCGGTAAGACACCAGCCAAGGCCGAGGCCGGTATTACAAATTTACCGGCAATGTAGCTGCCGGTAAATTTGTAATACACCTAAAAAAAGCCTGTGGCCTGCCCCCAGCCTGCTCCAAACTTACCTTTTTCCTGGGCTTCTTGCCAAATGCGCCGCGTTTGGGGAGGGTATTTCCAATGGGATCAGGGAGGAGGGGCTATCCCGATGAGTACTGACATGGAGTTTGTCTAGGGAAAATATTATGTTGGATATGTGGTCTGCCCCTTTAAATGTGTGATGCATATTTTATTCCTTTATAATCTTAAACTAGGTTTAGGTAAATTATACACATATGACATTTTTTGTTTATTTTATAAACTCCGAAGGCATATACAGTATATTTAGATGGACGGTACATTTTTAATCTCCTTTGCTAGTGCAATGAGCTTTACCACTGAAAGGGAATTCATTCTGTATATGAAGATAACTACCAAGAATTATAGACAGCCTACATTATTAATGCTGTTTATATATATCTTTATGCTATTGTGATGTTTTGCTTTATGATATTTCAAAATTCAAAACTGCATGAGAGAGAAGATTTGACATAAAATTGAATGTAGCTAATGATTATACAGGGTTTTATAGCCACATAAATAATATTCCTCCCAAGAGCTTTGTCTGTCATTACAAGTGTCTGCCACTGCCCCATGTCTGTTTTCTTGTGTACCTGTAATAAATGAGACTATCTAGTGTAAATGATAGACATCAAATGTCTTTTCCACCTTATCATGTCAAGCATTAACATTTTAATCAATCTAACATATTTAAAATATAAATATTTCAGTTTATTTCCCTTATAAAGTAGCTATTTTCAAGGATTCTGCTTTAGTATTGTGTTAGCAGATTATTTTTTTATTACTGAATACTTTCTTTTATCGCCTGTTTTTCATTCATTATTAATTCTATTAATCATCTTTATTTCAATATTCCCTTATTTTAGGCTCTTCTTCTTTCCACACCATTGTTAAACTGTGGAGCATATCACAATGAACTGAAAATAACCTTGAAATATATAGGCGTAAAGACTCATTTTAAAGCATATGCAAAGCACTTAACTGGACACAAGGTAAATGTATAAATGCTCTTATCAACTTGGAGCAAGCACAGTTGCCTCCAGTGTGCCTCTTTCGATCAATTGTGCACAGTGCATGGATGATGGGGAATAAAAGGATTCATTCCAGTGTTCCCTTTGCACTTGGGCCAAGTCATACGATTCTAGTGCTGTTACCAAGGAACTTATATATGTGCATCAAATGAAATGCCATTCAGTGTTGGACTGGGGTACCAGGAGCCCACCAGAAAACTATTATACCTCCTCTCCTCAACCTCTTTATTCCCTCTCTTTTTTTCCAGAAACCATTAAAAATAATGAAAAGTCTGCATATTTTTTAAATGATGTATATTGCAAAGTTGTTTAAAATTATACTTACTTTTCAAAAAGCTTAAGTTATGTTTTTGTGGAGTTCCCTTTTAAGCATTCATAGCTGTCAATCAAAAATTGCCTGCCATTATTTTCACTTTACATTTAGCACTTACTAGATGTCACTGCATTCCCCACATTCCCCCCCTGTTCTCTTAATAACAGTGTCCACAAAATGACTCCTGCCTGCTTGCTATAATTGTTAATTCTCACATGGAAGGAAACAAGATTTAAATAATGTTTATAGTGTAATTAAAGTTCATTTTGCTTGACTAACACGATAAAATAGGATTTGGAATTATTTTTTTTGGGTGATGGGTCCCCTTTAAGCCTATGATTAAGGAAACTCTTCCCGAAATGCGTCAGGTGATTTAGATACACCATTTATTGTAATAAATGTTTTCTTTATTTTATCCAGAGTGCCGCCTTAGTCTATTTTGAATCACCATAGAATGAGAAAGGAACATATCCATATCACTAAAACATTTTTAAATGAAGAAGCTCTAAAAGATTAATTAATGGTGATAAATCTGGCCATTTTAGTAAATTGGTTTTATACAATGTTTACAAATAAGCAGACAATTCACTCTTTATAGCTTTTGCCCAAGTACAACTTGCTATTACATATTTTCCAGAGCACATACAGATCTGACTAAATACCACTCTAACAAATAAAGCTTTTGATCATTGTGACTATTCCCCATACAGAACTTTCTAAAAAATGTTATTGGCGAAAATTATTATATTTAAGGACGCCATTCAGCAGTGCCATTTAAATGACATCCAAAGATGATGTTTTATTGTTATTTTTCAAAGGGAAAAAAGTCATAACTAACAAATGATAGACTGCATGGTTGACATCAACAGAAAGGTAACATTTTCATAGGATACTTGGATATATTTTACTATACTATGGCACAGTTACAGTGACATAAAGTGACAAATTCTTATTGTCCCTCATAAAGACTTTTTCCAGCTCCCCAGGGTCAGTGACCCAGTGAAGAGACAAGACGAGAATCTTCCAATGATAATTACCTAATTTACAACATATGTAAACACTTTCTTAACTGCCTCTTGCTTCCTCTAGCTCTCCAAAGTAGACATCCCAAGCTCAATTTTAATTTCCAGAAATGTTTCCAGAGTGAATCATCCCTGCTAGTTAATGTCTAATAATTCTCTATATATGTCTATATTGTTGTGTAATTTTTGCTTGTCAGTAATTTATCTTCAGAAGAGCAGTTGCAAGAAATCATTTACAACTTTTGGACGTAACACACTGCATTCTTCTCTAATTGAATTGCCTTAAGTCTCTGTGCTGAGCTTTGGAAAAGAGATACCTGCAGGTTTGCCTTATGAATATAGCATTGCATATATCTATCATTGCTGCTCTCTGCACCTATTACCAGATGTTCTTGCACATTTGCCCAGGGTCTAAATAAATAGTGTAGTAATGGTATTGTTAAACTTGAGGACAATGAAGTAAAATGTACGTATCCTACATTTAAGAATCTCTCTCTACTGGACTATATTAACTAGTATGCTGGTGAATTCTGGGATTTCAGCGACATATGAGTGGAACACTACCACAATACAAGGCATAGGTTTTAAACATTGTTGTTCATTCTGTCATTAGATTGATTTGTTGCATTCTCCAGCATATTATAAAGGGAGCTGTAGTTCAGCAACATCTAGAAAAACCTTTTCTTTATCTACCCAGGTTCTATTAAATGCAAGTGAATACTACAATGAGATATCCACTTAATTGATGCAAATCTGGCTCCATGTTCTGTGTTTGTGCAATTTTATCTAAATGCATTAAACAGCTTTATTGCAGTGACATTGCCGAAGCTCAAACATATTTTATATTGTAAATCCTGAAAAAGTGCAAAGTGCAAAAATTTTTAGCCATTTGCAACTTACTGCAAATACAACATTATTTTTCAGATTTACAATTTTGTGGAATATGAGTTGAAATTTAGCGCCAGTTACTGGAAATCTAGAAATCTACAAGCAACCTGTGACAGAAGGGGTGGGACATGGACATGCACTTATATATTCCTCTCACTTATATCTGATTAAAGTTGCACAATACCATGTGTTTATAGATGCGACATATAAAGGTTGGTCTTTACTTATTATCTGGCCTGGTTACTGGCCATCTGGTTACTGTAATGAAGGGTAAAACCTTGCAGGTCAGTGTGCTGTGCCTTTTTTGCCTATAGTAGGAGTAATAGGCAAATTGATGCAAAACACAAATAAACAAAAACTGCAAGCAGATCCAAATGCATTGTTTATGGTGTATGAATAAATAACAAATAAAGGTGAATAGATTAGATAGATAGATAGATAGCAGTGTTATCATTTTTCCTTATCAGACATGAGTGTATTTGTGCTATGATTAACTATAACAATTTTTATACATCTTTTCGATGTATTGGACAACTCATTTAAAGAACTACATCTATCAAACATATTCCCAGAGGATTTTATTAAGGACATGCTTTCACAGAATACCTTGTATGGTTGTAAAACTTTCTTACACATAGCCCATTTACTCAAGCAAAATCGTATTTTATAGTAATTCCATTGGGTACTGTTTTCAAAAGATTTTTTTCTCCCTAACTTCCTGGCCATTGGGGAAAACAATGGTAAAAGTAGGTCTTTTGTTTCGGCAAGTGATTACTTTCTTAGTGTTATATTTATTTTATTCTTTGTATGTACTTTGTAAGTCAAACTTTAACCTAAAGCATGCAGCTGTTGTCTATTAAATTTTTAAACTATGGTCAATAAAAATTGAAGTAAAAAAATAAGACATATGAGGGCAAACGCACAGTATTAAAGAGACCAAGGCAAAAGAAAAACAAGTAAAAAGGACAATATTTGTTCCAACATTGCATCATATTGTTGTCATATTCAAACTTTTGCACCCAGCTCTGAATTCTCAATAATCTGCACATGATAGTCAATGGTGGGCAAGTGGGGGCAACTTGCTCCTGTTGTGTAATGGGTAGCATGTGAGTTACTAATAAATTGTATATGCATGGGCTTACAAGCACCCTATTGTGCAGTAGCAAACTGAAACCACTGTGTGTGCTCCAAGCATTGTTAGCTCTTAATTTAATGACAGCCTAGAGTAGCCATTAAGTAGTCCTTTTGTTTAACTCTTTACTCCTTCCCACTGGATTAACTATTGAGGATGTAAACAAGCTAATGTTTGCAATTGTGTGCTAATTAGCAGGCAAAGCATTTGCAGTGGCAAACATTAAATCAACCCTTATATTTAGAAATAGTATACGTGATATTACAAGAAATTTAAAGTGGATTTAAAAACATTCCCACTGCTCACCCTCACACTCTAAAGTAGATGGACCAAATTACTTAGCGATGTTTATGTATTCAATAATAACACGTTTGGTTATATAACCAACAGATGTAATTGTAAATTTTGTACAATGATGCTCCTAGCTTCTAGCTTTTACTGCAGGAACAAAAAAGAAGTCATATGTATACAGATTAAGTGCAATTTTAATAAGATATTAATAAACAACAGTTGTGCGGTCTTCTTTATTTTTATAAAATGTTTTTCATTTCATTTCAAAATATTTTAACAGTGTGCATTTCCTATTGTGGTTCAATTAATTATTTCCTTCTCCATATTTCATCAATCCAATGAACCACTTTTTTTATGACCATAACATGACAATCATTTCTCATTTTGCAACCATATGTTCCATATGGAAGTATGGATTTAGGAAAAGGCAGCAGCCGGTTAACTGATTTTAGCCACTTCATTCAGTTATAAACTATATGTCTACATGAATAGAAAATTAGCATCTTCAAGAGCAACGATACTTTAGTTGATGTAAATTTTTCTACTATACAAAATATTCATAGTCAACCACACTATACCAATAGGGCACAGGTCAACCTTCATTTTTTACTACACAAAAGGTTCAGGCTAATATAGAACAGTAGTTTTTTTTTTTTTAAGGAATTGCCCCTGCCAGTGCTAGGCCATCAGGAGAGTGCCCAGTGTGGATGGCCATGCAACTCACTCAGTATGCTCATTAGACACATGATTGCCTGACTATAGCTGGGAAGGGTGGGAGCTACACCATGGCCACAAGGGAAAGTTGTGCTCACCACTAATTTTTAAAACCATTAGGCGGGGGTGCAATGAGGCTGTGAATGGCTTGCAAATGAGACGGGTGTTTGTGTGAGTGCACCCAGCGTGCAAGGTTACTGTGCACAAAAATATTGTTGACAGTACAATTTTGAAAAATGTTTGCGAATGTTTTTTCAACGACCAAAGTTGTGGCGTACCTCAAATGCAGAGTATCCGCAATTTTTGCCATATTTAAAAAGCTCTTATGGACATTGGCAGTCCAAAAAAAAAATTCTCAATTCAGTTTGCACATTAATTACACCACTCTTTTTCAGCTTTATAAATATAACCATGTGCAGGGCAATTATTTTCACTGTGCAAATCATTCTGCCCTACGCAAAGTTTATAAATGAGCCCCATTATGCGCATGTGCATAATGGCAGCCTCTTGGTGTGGGTGGCCTAGCCCGTCTGGAGCACTGGTGGGCTAAAAATTTTAATGGTGACCGCTACCTTTTAATTGTTTCTGAAAAACAAATGCCAAGCATTCTTAAAGCATGCTGGAGGCTGTAGTCCAGCAACATTAGATATATTTCCCCAGTTGTTCAGGAGCAGTGGTTGCATTAGAATTCAGAAATTGAATAAACATAAAAAAATGAATATCACCTGATCTGAGTAAATTGTTCTCCATTCTCTGAGATGCTGTGAAAGAAAAATGTTGTGGAAGAATAAACAGCAGTATATTATCTCTTTTTAACAATCTTATATCATGAAGTCAACTTTATATTATAATCTTGTATGTAAGATAATAGACTGAATACTGACATGACACTGGTAGAGAGCTCTCAGAGGTGAAAATTAAGCTTTTGGTTATCTACCTTAGAAAGTTTGGGGGGACTGTGGGACAGTATTATGTAGGGTTTGCATCTTAAAATAATTTTTCCAGTTATTCATCTTCTAAAAGCATAGGATACAGTATGTCTGCCCTCTGGTGGACCTTCTAAATATAAGCTTTGTTTTGATATTCATTTAAAGTCCAAATACTATTTTGACCTTTCTGTTCTGTCATATCAGTTGATCCTCCTACAACTGAAACTTCTGAAAGGAATGTGTAACAGAGACAGCAAAATGTAACCCATTTCAGCAACTGAAACGCAACATATGTTCAGTGCATTCCTGATCCTTATGTTTTAATGGATGCAGTGGACAACTATTGAGCTCCTCATGTTCTTGAAAATGGATGCTTTGCAACGAGTGATGGGTGAATCTGATCCATTTCTCTTCACAGAAAATTCATGAAGCAATGAAAACTTCATTAACTGCATTGAAGTCTGCATGCAACAATTTGTTTGATTCACAACAATTTTTTCACCCTTTGGAGTCTATGGGATTCTTTTTCATGGTGACACCTGCAGAAATTTTTTGCTAATCCCTATTTGCAATTTACATCTGTCAAAACCATTTGCACTCTCAAACTAGGAACCCAATCCCCTGCTTCTGAAAATATCCAGATGAATAATAGTTCAACTTCAGCTAAGCTATTGGCTATAGCAATCATCCCTAAAAGAGGCCCAAGGGGAACAATTTCTTCTTACACCGGGATGAGGAAAAGCCTTTCCTATGATTCCCACAATGGAAGAACACCTGTGAGTAAAACAGGACTGATCAAGTGGAAGAGTTGCAGACTTTCTGTAAAGGGCAGGCACTGGAAATTGTCAGGCAGATCAAAGCCAGGTACAGATTAAAGGTCATGGCAGGCAGCAAAAATCAAACTAAAAATAAAGCAGAAACTCAAGCCAACAGGTTGCAAAGTCCAGGTAACAGGCCAAGTTCTGTACCAAGTTCAGGTTACAAGGTAGATGGTACAGTGTCAAGAGTCAAGTATCAATCATTTCCCCCTTATGGAACAAATATTCATAATCCAAAAAATTATGCCTTTGCGCAAACTAATTTTCCTTTGCACAAATTTAATTTAGCTTTTGTAAACTTCTTAGGAACCTCTTCCGACAGTGGGAAAATGTTTGCAAATTGTATAGTTTGCCCCACACTGGGGCAAACTATACAATGTATGTAATGTTTTGCTCCAGAAAATTACAACACCTTCAAGCACTTCTTAAAAGTGAGCAATGCACAACAAAATTTGCAATGCAACAACAGTATGAGGAAGAATATTACATTGCAAATGTGATTTTTTATTCTTATTTGTGTAAATTGTTTTGCTCTTTGTGACTTTTATTAAATTCTCTTGTGTTTATTTAAGGGCATGTCACAAATTATGCTTGGGACCCAAGTTTTTAAGCACTCTTGACACCTAACAGTCACATGCAGTGTATCTTTTTTTTTTTTTATCCTTGGTTTCTTTATATAATACCAAAAAATACATAATTCAGTTTTTTAAATTCAGTGCACAGCACATACTATATACATGTTTAAATTTTTAACAAACCCCCCACTCATTAGAATTTGCAGATGTCTGCAGTAGCAACTATAAATGTAATAATGTCTAACCATTTACCATGGTTTGAAAGGCCATAGAATATCATCCAAGTGGAAGCATGTACTGGAATATTAACTCACTTTGACCTGTCTATGCTTTGACCTTAATCAATTCAACCAGAAATTCATTAAATGATTTCATTGTTTGTCTTTCCCCATATTGATTAAACTGCTACAGAACTGTAGAGAGTTATCAAACTAAGCTTAATTACCAAGTAGCCTATAGCATGAAAGAGACTTATACATACAGTCAAGATAGAAAGTTTTTTTCTTTCAAGACAAATTATTCTATTTCTTTATGTTGTTACTGCAAATCTAATTCAATGAAATTGTAATTTTCACATTAGTCTGAGTATATTAAAGCCCATTTAAAGCTATGACAGTATAAATGCTAACGATTTCTGGCCCAGTTGCTTTAGATTTATTTCTAGATACTGTATATCATGACCTGGACGAATGAAAATCTTCATAGACAAACTAGCCTTTTTTAAATAAAGACATATATTTCTGAAAATATCTTCCTGTTTTGTCCATGTGCCTTAATGCATATTATACTGTATATATATTCTCAAATAAAGTTAATACAAGTCATAAAGTTACTCCACCGAATAGAATCTCACAGCCAAATGGAGGAATGTATTGAATATTTAGAGCCCAACTCCAGGCTGACTTGTGTCCTGACAGGGGGAATCTCTTTTCAGTATCATAACACAGGTCAAACTGTGGAACCTGCCACCCAAGAGTGGTGGGGATCTGTAGGAGATTAAAGGGCAGTGGTGGAACTTCCAGGGAAGCAGGAGGAGGAGTGATTGCACCAGGGCCTGCAACCCCTGGGGGCCCACCGGCAGTTCAGTATGTGCCAAGAAGATCACTTTCACACTTTCGCAGGGGGGTGAGGGGCATTGGCTACACAGCCCGCAGCTGGGCCCAACCCCACTTAGTTAAGTTACTGTTAAAGGGTAATATAAGGAGACCCCAGAAGCCAGATAATGCAATGCTTAGGGTTTGCCGAAGTTATAAGCAGTTTCAAATTGGATTGAAACAGGGTATTTTTAGGATAGGAAATATTAATAGAATATTACTCTGAGTACTTTGTTCATGGTTAACTTTTTTTTGAGGTTTTGGTTACATTTATGTTTGTTTGTTTTAAAATATTTATAAAAATAAAAATATAGAATAAGCAACAGTAATATTGTGATTCCTCATATTTTTTGTTATGCCCTCGGTGTTGTATAAACCATGGGTTTACAGGTACTAAATAACCTGAAAGGACAATACAGTTCTTACAAACTGATAAGCACATTTAGAAACTAACAGTTGGGAAACAAGCATAGAAATAATGACAGAGAAGAATTTCCATTAAATTAGACAATAAATCACCAATTATTAAGGAGAAACATTTTCTATGCGTTAAGTAAAAAAAAATCCAAAACAAAAGCAGCGAAGCGTTTACAGTCAATTTAGTTAATATACAGCTATGGTCACAGAATTAGCTTCATTTAGTAATAAAACAGATGCTGAAGGAGGGCAAAGTAATTTATGATTTGGTGCATTGCATATTGCTGCAGAATAGAACATGCTGTCCAGCAGCATTATGCTAGGAATACTTTAGAATTTATAAAAAGGTGCTGACTGGGAAAAGGATGGAATTTATAATCTGTAAATGCTGTGGGTATTATGGTCTATCTAGCATATCAGTCAAACAGGTGCAAAATTGATGGACTCTGAACCTGCCAATGCTAACACATAAGACAGTGAGGGGAGCAACAAGAGGTTTATTTCTGTGCATATGATGCATTAGCATAATTTTGAACCTGCACAGGTGCTACTTTAATGCAGATAACTTTTATTTTCTATCTATTTCTTCAGGTTTTCACAATTTTGTATTTTATAGATTAACCTTTAAATTATCTAAATAAAATATGACTATTGCTTTTTTAAAACAGCAAGATATCAGTAAGATAACTATTGTCATGCTGATAAGTCAAATTCTCATTTGCGCATATCCTTGCATCTGTAATTAGGTTTGGGACATCTTTTTCAGAGAACCAGGGGTATAGTGGGACAGTAAAGTATTGTGTTCCTAAGGAAAATCAATTGTTATATTCTTACACATTTTTTGTTGAAAATGCTTAAAAATGGTAACGGGTTTTTTTTTCTAATTGTGTGTTGTGCTTTTTGGGTATAATATTAGCACTATGCTAATACACAATCCATTTATCTAAAACAAAACAAAAAAATCCCTTTACTCTCAGGCACAGAGTATCCACTAAACTAATGCAACACATACCACTAAATTGATTTAAATGTGTATCACATAGAGTTTTCACAGGTCAAGAAGCAGGGGGTCAAATTTTTATCATGGCTGAATACACATTGAAGTGATAAATCGGTTTACCTTTGTAGAATGTACACAGTAAAATGTCAGATTACTTTATTATGTGTATAAATATGCCAACATGCATATATATGTTAAAGTCCAAGTGGTATACTCAGTGGTATACTATCTAAACTCTTTTTATCCTTAGGTGCAGAAAAAATTAATCATAAGCCAAAGGATCATACACAGCCATGAAATATCGTACTCTACTCCTGCATACTGTTAAATAAATTGATCTGAATATGATCATTTTCAATAGATGCAATAAAATTCTATATTTTTTTAACCCTCTGCATTGCATGGTTCAAATATAATAAAGCAAAACTATACCCACTACCACTTAACAGCATTCCCTGCGTACTGTATACAGGATTTAGGAAGGGGAATAAAGATTATTTTTTATGACAATTATGATAATATTTTATGACAAATATTTTATTGCAAAGTCTTGCACGGACCCTTGTTAACTTATGACGGTTGCTTTAACAGTCTTTATTCCTCATGTTGGTGTACAAATCTGCAATATTGTAAATACTGCACATCGTCTTTGTATTTAGTAATTGACTGTCTGCCTATCTGACCATGTCTAAACATTGCTGCCTGCCCTGAGCACATAGAGTGAGCAAAAAAGATTATGATACTATACAACATTACAATCTATCTCGCAGATCTCTGACATATGATATTACTTTATACATTTGTGTCCTACAAGCATAAGTGTATAACTCCATCAAAATGTCAGCTTTCCAATGATACAGGTGTTCAAAAATGAGTTTATTTCATGCTGCTACATATATTTTTTAAACAGCCACAAAGTAAAACACTCCACCATCAGTATTTACTGCATCGTCTTTTTAGATTTCAATGCTCCTTAGCCATTCACTATCTCAAAGGACTGATACATCTTATCTATGAAAGGATATGATAGACAGTTTTATCTTGAAATATACAAGGACCTCAGGGTTTCATTTAAGATGAAAGACATCTTGTTTTGAGAATGGTGCATATCCAACCTCCTATGGGAAACAAATGCATGAGAAGAACCAGAACAAAATGAGGGGAGGACTAAACTAAATATAAAAACTGGAACCATAAATACAATAGTCAAAATATTCAATATATTATTTCCTAAATAATTAAAATCTTTCATGCCACTAAGACTGAGTGACAATTTTATTCTAGAAGTAGAATTTCTGTAAATACAGTATAACTGTAATTAGCATTAGTTATTAACAGGCTCGATATGTGAAGTTACTCATAACAGCAAAGTTACTGACATAATGTGTGTACACAGCTTAATAGTTACATAGTAAATTGGGTTGAAAAAAGACAAAGTCCATCAAGTTAAACCCCTCCTAATGAAAACCCAGCATTCATACACACACCCCCCTATACTTTCACATAAATTATATATACCCATACCTATACTAACTATAGAATTTAGTATCACAATAGCCTTTGATATTATGTCTGTCCAAGAAATCATCCAAGCCACTCTTAAAGGCATTAACTGAATCAGCCATCACAACATCACCTGGCAGTGCATTCCACAACCTCACTGTCCTGACTGTGAAGAACCCCCTACGTTGCTTCAAATTAAAGTTATTTTCTTCTTGTCTAAAGGGGTGGCCTCTGGCACGGAGATCCACTTTATGGGTAAAAAGGTCCCCTGCTATTTGTCTATAATGTCCTTTAATGTACTTGTAAAGTGTAATCATGCCCCCTCGCAAGCGACTTTTTTCCAGAGAAAACAACCCCAACCTTGACAGTCTACCCTCATAATTTAAGTCTTCCACACCTCTAACCAGTTTAATTGCACATCTCTGCACTCTCTCCAGCTCATTTATATCCCTCGTAAGGACTGGAGTCCAAAACTGCACTGCATACTCCAGATGAGGCCTTACCAGGGACCTATAAAGAGGCATAATTATGTTTTCATCCCTTGACTTAATGCCCTTTTTTATGCAAGACAGAACTTTATTTGGTTTAGTAGCCACAGAATGACACTGTCCAGAATCAGACAACGTGTTATCTGCAAAAACCCCAAGATCCTTCTCATTTAAGGAAACTCCCAACACACTGCCTTGTAGGGGCAGATTTCAAAGTAGAAAAAGCTTTGAAATGCGACCATCGAATTGGAATTTTTTTTACATCGAATTTGGCCATTTTGCGGTTGAAGTAAAATCATTCATCCATCGTTCATCCATCCATCGAACGATTTTTCTTCGACTTCAAAAAACTTAGAAAAATGCTCTAGAAGGTCACCATAGGCTAACATAGCACTTTGGCAGGTTTAATTTGGCAAAGTATAGAAATCAAAGTTTTTTTAAAGAGACAGTACTTTGATTATCAAATGGTCGAATATTCGAACTATTTTACTTTGAGTCAAAGTCGTAGTATTCTATTCGATGGTTGAAGTATCCAAAAAATTACTTTGAATTTAGAATTTTTTTACTTCGAAAATTCCCTTGAATTCACTTCGACCCTTGGTAGATCTGCCCCGTAGTGTATGATTTGCTTTTATATTATTTTTGCCAAAGTGCATAACCTTGCATTTATCAACATTGCTCCTCATTTTCCAGTTTGCTGCCCAGTTCCCAACGTAGACAAATCACTCCTGCATGGAACCTATAATTCTGCACAATTTAGTTTCATCTGCAAAAATAGAAAAAGTACTTTCAATGCCCATCTCCAGGTCATTAATAAACAAGTTGAAAAGCAAGGGACCTAGTACAGAGCCCTGCGGTACTCCACTAACAATACTGGTCCAATTAGAAAATGTTCCATTTACCACCATTCTTTGTAGTCTATCTTTTAGACTACTATGTTCCAGGCCAACAGTGACACTGTATCAAATGCTTTAGCAAAGTCTAAGTAAATCACATCCATTGCCATCCCAGAATCCAGGTCCCTGCTTACCTTCTCATAAAAAGAAATTAAGTTCGTCTGGCAAGATCTTTTACGAATAAAACCATGCTGGCACAAACTCATAGTATTATGATTTGCTATAAAGTCCAGTATCTTATCATCCTTTATTTATCCTTTGACTGATGTCAGACTAACTGGCCTATAGTTTTGAGGCTGATAAATTATTTTACATCTGTAATTAAGCAAATAGTCATCCAGTTGAGAGAAATAAGGGGTGCAATGTGACTTTTCATGAAAGCTTTAGATCCCTTCTAAGGAAGGGAGGATGATCTTACCATACCCTATACCTACCCTTATAGGTATATCATAATGTAAATTGTAAAGAACAATGCTGTTAAATAATAAGAATACTAATTCATCTTGAACATCAGAAGAAAATATGCTAACCATTTCAATCAATTCATATCAAAGTCTAAATATGATAAAGCACAGTGATGCATTTGAAAAAAGATTCATAAAAAAATAACCAAGATAAAAATTTAAAAATAAAAAATTAAAAGTAACCCAATAAAAAATTGAAATGGCATTTCCATCTCTTATTTTTTCTTTCCCGTCATTTTAATTTATTATAAATTGGACTTGTCCCACTTATATGTATTCCCAATACATTGTAGTATACAGAAGCAAAGTAAATTATTTAAAGATACAAATCTCCTTCATGATACACATGGGATCAGCTGCACTCAATAACTATTTTGAAAAAAATGTGCTTACATACAGAATTTATCTATCATTATTATAGAGTTGTAATGGCTGAGGACGAGACACAACATAGTTGACAGAAATTCTTTATTTAAATGAATGTAATTTCTTTTATTGCAAAACAATAATGAAGACATACAACAATCACTTGTGCAATCCCAGGAGAAAATCAACCGCATGCTATAAAGATGTATCTCTTTCTGAATATGAGCAGAAAGCTGTGTCAGGATCTCCTGAAAAGAATCTGAGATGGGATTCTGTTATTCTGATTCAGTTCAGTAGGCAGTGTGTTGTTTATATTACAGGTATAAGATCTGTTACCGGAGAACCTGTTTTAGTAAGGCATGGATATCCAAGATCAGTTATCCAGAAAACCCAAAGTCCTGATGTTGCACATATGAAAATGAATTCAGAGTGTGAGGGTAGGGTAAGAGAGAAGTAATTCCAATATTGCAGGGAGCTGAAAGACAACAGGAACATTATCTTAATCCTGCAGATGGGAACTGGTGCATCATGTAAAAGGTTCCTAAACTAAGTAAACATATATATTTCTATACAAGTAATTCAGTATACAGGTAATATAACATACAGTAATACTGCTCTAGCAATATTGCTCTGGAAATACATAAGACAAATAGCAATCATATAAATATACTAGTGTGTCTTTTATAAAATAGTAATCGTTATATGAGGCAACATAATGGATCTGTAATCAGCATAAACTACTGTGCAACATGTGCACTGATTCTACAGATATAACTGTCTGTCTGCTGTAGCTCCCTGCAGGCTATATGTGCTGGAGACAGTATAGAACTAGTTTGCAGTGGCATTTAAACAGTTTTCAATAAGTTTATAAAACATTTGACTAAGGATTACTACCTAAAAGACAACAGGAACATTATCTTAAAGGAACAGTTCAGTGTGAAAATAGAAACGGTGCAAAATAAAATATGTTTCTAACATAGTTAGTTAGGCGAAGAATTAACATATAAAGGATGGAGTGACTGGATGTCTAACATAATAGCCAGAACACTATTTCCTGAATTTCAGCTCTATAACTCTGAGTTAGTCAGCGACTTGAAGGGGAGCGTCAGCATTCAGCTCAGATTCAAAAGCAACAGATATGACCCATGTGGCCCCCTCAAGTCTATGATTGGTTACTGCCTGGTAACCAGGGTAATCAGTCAGTGTAAACCAAGAGAGCTGAAAAGCAGGAAGTAGTGTTCTGGCTATTATATTACACATCCAGTCATTCCAGCCTTTATACATTACATTTTTGCCTAACTAACTATATAGGAACATTTTTTTATTTTTATTTTCACACTGAACTGTTCCTTTTATCCTGTGCATGGGAATTGGTGCATCATGTAAAAGTTCCTACCTCAGCTGTGCACATTAGTTCCCTCTGCAGTAGCAGAGCAGGAAGTGTTCCTGGCAAATATAGTCTTACAGGAACAGAATGTAGGTGAATGCTGAATTTATTCTCTTGCACAAATTTTATTGGAGGAGAGTGTTTGTACCTCTTACACTGAGCATTCTGAGAGTGGTCTGTATTTTATTACTATAAATATAGAAGAGTGAAAATTCGAGTGATCAGAAGAAGAAACACATTCAGGTCAGGGGTGGGGAAATGGAAGTCCACAGTAGTGGGTCTGCACCAATCAAACACATGTTTACTGCGATGATTCCATTGCAGTGGACTTTCAAGCCCTACTTTGATGTCCAACAGTTGGTTAGAGCCACTGTTATCTATGAGAACAATTAGAGCTGTTTCAGTCATTCTATAGGTAAAAACACATGTTCATGCAAATACTCACCCTAAATGACCTTTAAGAGGGTCCTCTAGGAAGAAAGCAAACTGCTACATAATACCCAACAGGAATTGTTGTTAATTAGAGGGGGAATCCAGAACTAATTAATAGCAACCAAGGTAAAATGCGGTATTCACATTACAGTTGATATAAGGGAGCATTGAGACAATAGTGACTATAGTACACTATAGTACAATTAAAATTAAACACATGATGTAACAACAGCACTTCAACACTTCAGATGTTCAGATTATAATTAGTGTAGCTATAAACACCTTTCCACAACAGAGCAAACTAGGTATCATGGAAGTTAAATTATCTTTTATCAATCATGATCCACATGTGTCTTAGATCTCATTCAAAGATATTTATTTAAAAATAAAACCTGGGTAAATAGATAGGCTATATTATGTTTCTAATATAGTTAGTTAGGCAAACATGTAAACTATAAAGGCTGGAGTGAGCAGCTCTCTAACAGAACAGTACACTACTTTCTGCTTTGCAGCTCTCTAACTCTGAGTTAGTCAGCAACTTGAAGAGGGGTCACACGGGACATAACTTTTTAGTAAATTTTCAATTGATCGTTAGCATGCAGCTCAGATTCAAAAGTTGGTTACCAAGAGATCTACAAAGCAGGACGTAGTGTTCTTTTTCTTTTATGTTACACATCCAGTCACAAAGCCTTTATACATTAACATTGTGCCTAACTAACTATATTAGAAACATTTTTTATTTTGCATATTTGAAATATCTATTTATCCAGTTTTTATTTTTATACTGAACAATTTCTTTAAAGGTTCAAGGGTCGAATTTTAAAGTGAAAAAACTTCGAAATTCGACCATTGAATAGGGTAGTCTGACATTCAAAGTCAAAGGATTTTTAAGATCTTACGATCGTACTTCGTACTTGGTCAAAATTGTCAAATTCGATTAGGCAGTTATTCAAATTCAAGTCGAGATTTTTAAAAAAAATTCTAATTTGATTTTTGAGATATATCATACTCTGGCCTTCAATTTGACTATTTGCCACCTAAAACACTCCAAATTGCTGTTTTAGTCAATAGGAGAGGTCCAGGCATCAATTTTGAGTTGTTTGCAGCCTTCCTAATATTCGAGTTTTTTTTAGAGAAAAATCTTGAATCAAGTTTTTAAAATTTGAACCAAATTTGATTAGAGTTTTCGAGTCAATTTCATTCATCATTTGCTTTTTAATACATTTTGATTGGTTGAATTTCAAATTTATGGGAGTTTAGGGGAGTTTTTAAGAACTCACATGAATTGGATAAATTGTTTTAAATGTTTTCAAGTAGCGCCAGCTTTGGTTAGGAGATTAGATAGTTGCAAGTTCCTAGCAACACATAATGCAGACAATATAGTGCTAGAGTAATTTTCCTTTGCACCTATTGATGTTGTTGATCTATGTACACCTAGATCCATGTTTTCTTTTCCTTAATATAGAGCTGGTGGCATTAAACAGCTTTTTTAGTTACATTACATAAACTACTGCAACTATAAAATAATCAAAATGTGTTTTTATCAATTTTTTTTATTTGGGATATGAATTTGTGTAATTCTGAGAAATCCCTTTAGTGCATTCTTCATTTATGAAAGTTTTCCTATCATAAGCCCTTCAAAACAGTATCAGCCTAGCAGCTGGAAAATGATGCATGTACAACTGACTCAAAACCTATTTTCAAAGAGCATTATATAGCAGATCGGCTTTATCTGCATTTTCCTGAAAACAAAGGTTTAACTGTAAAATATAAAGCATATTAGTAAACAGAAAGTAATGCTCTTATTTTTAAATGTTTTCCCGAAATTGTAACAGGGCTTTACTCACAGAGCTGGATCTGGGGCCATTTAAGACTGAAGGTATTTGGCATATCTTGTTTTCAAACATCTGTTACAGAACTGTTTTTCATACGCCAACCCTGAGGTTATTTTGCTGATATACAAACAGGCCCTTTATCTGCATCTCATGTTCAAAGCAAACATTTTAATCCCTTATTACTGTTTCACTGTTAAAAATACAAAGATGCCTTAGAATTGTGTGATTTATATTCTGTAATATCCATATCTATCAAATGAAAATCACAAATATTACTGTATAGTTTCCATAATTAAGAAAAATGTTTTGCCTTTTATTCTATATGACTTTGTGAATAGCTGTCTGTCTATTCTGGTGCTATAGTGTGAGTAAATGTGTTAGGAAGTTCAATTGTAAATTTCACTGGAGCAGGGATTTGTATTACATTATAAATAATAATATAAAACAGAACATATTTGTGCTGAAAATGTTATTGAATAGCTAAGTTCAAATTCATGTTGAAAAATAACATAAATGTAGAGGGAATGGGGTGCTGTATGTGGGAGGTTTGTGGGGTCTGGGTAGATTATGGATAAGGTTTAGACATAATCGGATGTCACCATGTTTGAGTAGATTTTTTTTTTACTTGTGGCTGATGAGCAAATAATTGGAACTCAGGTTCAGTAGCCCTTAACAACCAATCAACAAGTAGCATACTCTGGTCACCTGGTTGTTAATTGTACATTCTCTACTTGGAGTAAGGTTCTTAGTGGGGTCCTTCAGGGCCCGGTATTGGATTCACTTTTATTTAACTTGTTCATTAATGACTTAGGGGAGGGTATTGTAAGTAATGTATCAGTGTTTGCAGATGACACAAAACTATCCAGCAGCATCAAGGGCAAATAAGGTCTTGAGCTGTATTAAAAGGGGCATTGATTCACAGGAGGAGGGGGACATTCTTCCACTATATAGATCACTGGTAAGGCCCCATCTAGAATATGCCATACAGTTTTGGTCTCCACAGGACATTATTGAGAGAGGGTACAGAGAAGAGCTACTAAGTCTGTAAAAGGTATGGAAAATCTTAGTTATGAGGAAAGACTGGCCAAATTGGGGATGTTCATGATTTTCAGAAGAGGCGCTTAACGGACGATATGATAGCTATGTATAAATATGTAAATGGATCATATAAAATTCTCCATAATGCTTTTTTTAAGTAGGTCTTTCCAGCTGAAGCAAGGTCACCCATTCCGATTAGAAGAAAAGAGGTTCCGCCTAAATATTCGGAAGGGTTTTTTACAGTGAGATCTGTAAAGATGTGAAATTCTCTCCCTGAATCAGTTGTACAGGCTGAAACATTATATAGCTTTAAGAAGGGGTTGGATGGCTTTTTAGGAGGTGAGGGAATACAGGGTTATGGGAGATAGCTTTAAGTAAACATTGATCCAGGGATTAGTCCAATGGCCATTTTGGAGTCAGGAAGGAATTTATTCCCCCTCTGAGGCAAGTTGGAGAGGCTTCAACTTTTTGAAGCCTTCCTCTGGATCAACTAGCAGTTAGGCAGGTTAAAATCGAGTCAAAAGGTTGAACTTGATGGACATGTGTCTTTTTTCAACCTAACTTACTATGTTACTATTTTATTATATACTAAGTGAGCAGCCATGGCCTGCTAATCAAACAGCACCACTTTTGATTCTGTTGAGTTTAGTGATGAGCATTGAAGGCATTGAAGTCAATGGGTGTCAAAAATGTTTTTATGTACAACCATTTTTTTTGTAACTTATATTTTATTGTACATATAGCAACAACAATAGCATTCTAATTGTTCCGATTATCCAAGGTATCAATGACAATATTAATTTGTGTTGAGATGTTAGATTCTAATTTAAATGCAAAATTACAAACATATTTTCTCCAAAATAAGGAGGGTAAAGAAATAGTATGGAAGAAGGAGGACAAGAGGGAGCATAGGGGGATTACTGAGGAAGGAGGGGGAGGAGGGGGGAGGGTAACAGGGAAAGGGAGAAAAAGGAAAAAAATCTGCACCAAATGTTAGATCAGTGAAGAAAGATGTAAGTGTATGATCTAGTGGTGAGTCACTCAGAGTTATTTAAAAACAAGGGTCCATGATGCTGAATGTTTTTCAGAGTTGCAGTGTCATCTAGGGCAGCCAGGGCAGAGGCCTCGGTGATTGTGGATTTGCCAGTCTGCGAGCCTCCCAAATAGTCCAGGTCTCTAAATGTTGGTCGACTTTGTTGCGTATCCAAGTAATACTATATTTCAATTCTTTGTTGTTATTAGTTCTTTGAAGTACTTCCATAGTAGTTGGAGGAACTGGGGACTTCCAGCTCTTGGCAATTGATATCCTAGCCAATGTAAGTAAATGCATATAAACCTCTTAATTTATTTGCTGTCAATGGTCTTTTAAAAATTCAGACAAAATAATTGATCATAGTACATACAACACTTCTACATACAACACACACAGAATGATTTAATTTTACTTTAAACCTACTTTAGAAAATGTATGTTATCTTTTGTATATTTTGACATTCATTCTAAGAGTTTTTGGTTAGTTTTCTATTAATTAAAAGTATAAGTATTTTAGAAAGCAAAAGACATATAACGTAAAAAATGCAGCTGTCTCGCACGAATTACCACAGTTAAGTACCACAGCTCCCACTTTCATCACAGTTACGTTATGACTAGTGATGGGCTAACATGACCTGTTTTGCTTTGCTAAAAATGAGCAAAACACCAAAAAAAGTCTCCAAACGCATTGCCGTCAATGGGCATCAAACTGCGTGACAATTTTTCAAACTGCGCAACATTTTTTAAACCAGACAATATTTTTTCTACTATCCATTATCCAAAATAATAATAGAAAGTAGAGGGCCATAGCATCTATGAATACAGCTGTTATTAGGAATATTACATAACAATAAATAGCAAGGCTGTAAATAATACATGCTAGGGGGCATATTTATTATGCTGTTTAAAAATTTATTTACCAAAAAAACAGTGTCACAGTCACTCTAAAGAATGTACAGTATGCTGTTTTTTATTCCGTTTTTTAAACAGCGAAGCCTGGCAATGTGTGATGTATGATGCCGCTGTTTTTTACATGCCATAATAAATATGTTACTTGACAGTTACTTGAGCATTATAGGAGGAAGGGTCAGAGTGTCTAGAATGGGATATTAAAGGAATAGTTCAGTGTGAAAATAAAAACTGGGTAAATAGATAGGCTGTGCAAAATAAAAAATGTTTCTAATATAGTTAGTTAGCCAAAAATGTAATATATAAAGACTGGAGTGAAAAGAAGTCTAATAAAACAGCCAGAATCCAACTTCCTGCTTTTCAGCTCTATAACTCTGAGTTAGTCAGCGACTTGAAGGGGGGCCACATGGTACATTTCTGTTCAGTGAGTTTGCAATTGATCCTCAGCATTCATCTCAGATTCAAAAGCAACAGATATGACCCATGTGGCCCCCCTCAAGTCTCTGATTGGTTACTGCCTGGTAACCAGGGCAACAAGTCAGTGTAAATCAAGAGAGCTGAAAAGTAGTGTTCTGACTAACATGTTATACATCAAATCACTCCAGCCTTTATACATTACATTTTTGGCTAACTAACTACTGTATATTAGAAACATTTTTTATTTTGCACAGCCTATCTTTTTACCCAGTTTTTATTTTTACACTGAACAATTCCTTTAAAACAAAATAATACCCCTATATCTTAGGTATCAGACCATTTTACAAGTTTTCTTTCAGACCCTGCCAAACACAGGTTATTTACTTTTGGCAACATCAAAATGCACACAGTAGAATGGGTTTATAACATACTTTTCATTGCCATCTGATTTTTTGCATCTGTTAACTGCTGGAAGATTTTTGGAAGTATTTTGCCATTTTTTAATTTAGAGAATTTTTAGTTCATGGAATCTATATACTTTATTATATAGTGTCATCCACTGTCCCTACAGGACTTACTATCCACATTATCTGTGTCTCTGCGTTACACTCCCACTTAGCTACAGCACTTACTATCCCCCTGATCTGTGTCTCTGCGTTACCCTCCCATTTAGACTGTAAGCTCTACAGGGCAGGGATCTCCATCTTTTTGTCTCCTTGACAATAAGCACTTAATATGTATTTTAACTATGTAACTATACTGTAGGGGGCAGATTTACAAAGCTCGAGAGAATAGTTCTAATAAAAAAATATTCAAATTTCGAAGTATTTTTTTGGGTACTTCGACCATCGAATTGGTCAAGTTTGATCGAATTTGATCAAATCGAATGATTTGAACGATTCAAAGTAAAAATCGTTCGAACATTCAATAATCGAAGTATTGTCTCTTTAAAAAAAACTTCGACTTCATACTTCACCAGATTAAAGCTACCGAAGTCCAATGTTAGCCATGGGGACCTTCCCCAGCACTTTTCTAAGTTTTTTTTGGTCAAATAAAAATCCTTCGATCGATCGCTTAAAATCATTCGATTCGATCATTCGAACACTAAATTCTGTGAAAAATCCTTCGACGTTGATCAAACAATTTTTATTCGAAGCTTTTGTGCTTAAATCGAAGGATTTTACTACAAGGGTCGAATTTGAGGTTTTTTTAACCCTCGAAATTCGACCCTTGATAGATCTGCCCCTAAGTCTATTGTATTTTGTTCTTATTTGTACTTATTATTGTAATGACCCACTGTTTGTTCTACTAATTTATTGTTCTGCTGTATAGTGCTTTTGCTATACAAATAAAAATGTATTGATAACCCCCTTAAAGAACATTACATTTTCCATGGTTTACAGTAATTATTTAAATATAAGATTTTTTAAAACTCAATTTGGAAAAATGAAAAAAAATTTGAAAGTTACACTGTTTATGTCTATGCATAACAGGATGCTTGCTAATGGCTATCACATTTTTCTTCCATTTCTATGGAATCCTAAGTTTTAAAAGCACAGCACTATTGTATTTTGTTCTTATTTGTACTTATTATTGTAATGACCCACTGTTTGTTCTACTAATTTATTGTTCTGCTGTATAGTGCTTTTGCTATACAAATAAAAATGTATTGATAACCCCCTTAAAGAACATTACATTTTCCATGGTTTACAGTAATTATTTAAATATAAGATTTTTTAAAACTCAATTTGGAAAAATGAAAAAAAATTTGAAAGTTACACTGTTTATGTCTATGCATAACAGGATGCTTGCTAATGGCTATCACATTTTTCTTCCATTTCTATGGAATCCTAAGTTTTAAAAGCACAGCATGCGAAAATGGGAAAAAAACTTGTTCTGACAATACATAGAACATCACTGTGCACTGCTGTACAGTATGTCACAGCATTGGTCTCAATGCCTAAAGTTCTGACTATGATCTAATTAAATGGAGTGCCATAGTAAGCCATCTGAGAAAAAATATAAATAGTGAAATTCATTTTAGCCATTTTCTACAGGACTTTTTCTTTTGTCACAATTGCTTACATTAAGGGGCACATTTACTATTGGTCGAATATCGAAGGTTAATTAACCCACGATATTCGGCCGTCAAGTTAGTATTACAATGGAAACATTAGAATGTAAAAATACAATTATATCAATTAATACAATTTTACTATGAACATAATTCATAATGACCTTTCGTTGAGCACTTGTACAAGACACAAAAAATGTATTAATTTTCCCTCAATCATAAAAAATTTAAGACACTAGCTTAGACGACACTAGTAAAAACATACAAATGTAATATAAATAGATGTAAAACTCATAGAAGGTATTGTAACATTTTATCACATACACAATGTAATATTAGTAAAGCCCTGATGTTTATTATTATTTTCTGCGTATTCTGATTTTAAAAAACAAGGAAATCTGTGCAATAGCATTTCAAATTGATATATATATATATATACTAAAACCTTTTTTAAAGCTCCTCTTTTTTGCATTTAAACTTAATATACACATATATGTATTAAGTTTATTATCTCATGCAAGAATTGGAGCTTTAAAATAGGATTTAGGATTTCTGCTATATAAAACCTCTGTGTATTCAAACCATACAAAATTGTTTAAACCTATCGACTATAGTATCACATATACAGAGAATGTCTAATTTATCACTGCTGTCCAGACATTTTTTTTTAAATAAGAGCAGAATCCTAATCTGTAATCAGCCAACTCACATCCCTTCTACATCACTGGGATATCAAATCAATGGCATACAGTTAGTACTTTCTAAAATGATTTAATTTCAAAACCAGCTGTGAAAAACATGTGGAGGTCACTCCAATAATATTCCCTGTTTTTTATTTAGCTAAACTGAAGATATACAGTAAATAAAACCTAAAACCTAAAATAAATATACATTAGTGAATTTGCATATCACATGATGCATTCTAGAGGGGGAACTGAACTGCAAGCTTTGAAATTACAAAAAGTTCTTAACATTTCAAGTTTATAAAGGCTCACTGTATCCAACTCAGAATTGTACATTATTTTCTACAAGCGAGTTTCTGAAATCTTTAGTAAACATATTTGTAGTTTTTTGCATATATTGTAGCATGGATCCAAAATGCTTAGACTTATGTTTTTTGCTGACTTACTGTATATCTACTAGAACTCTTTACTGGTCAGAAGCAGATTGCATTACTTTGTCAAGAGAGACAGATGCATTTTATTACTCATCTCACTTATCCCTCTCTCATATTCATTTTTTCTAAAGTGCAATCTTCTCTTGATTTGACATTCCAGAAAAAAATTATTCATTCTGCAATATACCCAACCTATTTCACGGGCCACCTCATCTAAAGACTTGCTCAACAATTCACTTTTATATCCAGTTGCATAAAACTTTGTAAAATTAGATTGTGTTCCTCTTCCATAATATGGGAATATATATATATAATTTATAGATTTATCAAAAATCTAATTAGATTTTTTCCACGATTCAAATTTTTTTGCACTCAAACTCACACATTTGAGTTATATTTTCAAAAGCTAGAAAGTCTGGTATTTATAAAGCAAAAAGAAACCTTAAACATTTGAATGTAAAAATTTGCCATCTAAAAGCTGGTGAGGTCATGTAGAAGTCAATAGAAGTTGTCTTAGGCAAAGCTCAAGTTTTTTGCTTGATTTGAGGGTTTTTATCCAAAAACTTGACCAATTCTATTTTTTCGGGACATAAATTCGATCAAATAAATAAATAAAGAGGTGGAAGCAGAGTCTTATAGTTCAAACCTACTTCAGGTAAGAATTAAATAAATGGATGAAGGCATACTGTAGTCTTGTAATTAAACCTTATTCCAATAATTGGGTTACAACAGAGTTTTATAGTTCAACAATAAGGTAAATTGATAAGATCAGAGTCTTATAGTTCAACCTGACTTTAAATAATTGGGTGGAGGCAAAGTCTTATACTCCAAACCTACTAAAAGGGATACTGTTCTGGTTTTTTATGGTGTACTTTTTAATATCTAAATTACATTGTTTACACTGCAATAATTCACTCTTCCGTATAAAATGTTATACCTGAATCAACAAGTATATTTTTTTAGTTGTAATATTGGTGTGTAAGCAGCCATCTTGTGTCATTTTGCCTTATCCTTTCCTTTCAGAAAGAAGCAGCACTTGTTACTGAAGGAGTTGCAGCCAATGGGACATGTAATTTTACTATTGAGTGTTATTCTCATTTGTACCAGGGAGCTGTTATCTTGTGTCAGGGAGCTGTTATCTATTTACCTTCCAATTGTTCTATTGTTAGGCTGCTAGGGGGGAAAAGGGAGGGGTGATATCTCTCCAACTTGCAGTGCTGCAATAAAGAGTGACGGAAGTTTAGCAGAGCACAAGTCATATGACTGGGGCCACCTAGGAAATGGACAATATATCTAGCCCCATGTCAGATTTAAAAATTAAATTTAAAATAATCTGTTTGCTCTTTTGAAAAACTGATTCAGTGCAGATTTCTGCTGGACCAGCACTATTAACTGATGTGTTTTGAAAAAAAAAAACATGTTTTCCCAAGACAGAATCCCTTTATGGCAACAGTTAAATAGGCTAAGAAAATCGATATGGAAGAGTGATGGGGAGACCCGGCTGCACGGTCCGCCCCCAGGCCCACCCCCACTTAGTAATGTTACTGATTGCTACCTCACGTCCAATGTGTTAATTTGTGGGATATTCCTATACATCTCAAACCACTGGGATCCTTATTGTGATGTTTTGCAAAGTGTTCAGATACAGTATAGTGTCAAAACCCCTTTCTGATATTTCTAAAATGTTCCTCCAGCCTCACCTTCAACTTTCTCACTGTCCTCCCTACATACTGTAAACCACAAGAACACTTCAAAACATAGGCCACATTGTGTGTATCACATGTAATTTTCTGGTTTATTTTATACTCTATACCTGTTTGGTTTGATCTAAATGTACATGTTTTTTTCTGTGATTTGGCTGTATTCTTACACAGTCCACACTTATCACATTTAACAAATCTTTTTTGTTCCATTAACCAATTGGACACTCTAGCCCCCTACCTCTCCAAATAGCTTGGTGCTATTTTCTGTCTTAGGGTACTTAGGGGCGTATGTGTAGGGAGGGCAGCGAGAAAGCTGAAGGTGAGCCTGAGAGTACATATTAGGAATATTGTTTTGACAGATAGTGGCAGATTTATCAAAGATTTTAGAACTCACCACAGTATGAACACTTTGCAAAACATCACAATAAGGACCCCAATGGGGGTATGTGTGGTGAATATCCCACAAATTAATAAATTGGTGGGGACGTGGCAATATTTATATCATATCAAAAGATGAGACAACATGGATTACACAACTAAAGACTTTGTAAATATTGAAATTTATATTACCTGCTACCTTAAGTAGGTCTGAACTATAAGATTGTGCTTCCATTTAAACCCCCAGGAACAAAATCCCCCGTAAACTTCCTCGCATTGCCCCCCTCCCTGGGATGTGCATTAGATAAAAAACCCTTTAAAAAAATCTGACCCTTAAATGAAGAGAAGCGCAGAGGAGCTCCCCGTCACCATCTTCCGTTGCTTTGTATTGTCTTTGGCTCTTTTTGCCAACACGAAGCCTGCAGGAGCATGCGCAGTTGGGCCAAGTCAGGAATCTGCTTCAACTGTGCATTTGCAAGTCGAGTTGAGGCCTGAAAACAATACAAAGCGATGGTGACCGGTGCATTAATGTGGGCTACATATGATTTCCTTTTCAGAAGACTTTACATTTACAGTGACATACAGTGAGGTCCTTCGTGCTGACTTTTAGCCTCCACATATTCATGTGATAATTTATTGCACTTGTGTAATAGGTATTGAAAAATACGTCTTTACATTTTTATAATTCATAGAACCCAATTCACCTTTGATACACTATTGATGAGAATTGCTTAAAACATTAATGTATGCATAGAAACTATAAAAAAAATGGCATACTAATACCTAAATATACCTTTTTATATAAATATTTAGCAAAATCAGTGTACTGTAAGAACACCATGTTATTTTGGTGTAGCTCCATTATAGTTCAAGGCTAACTATTCAGAACTCAGAATATGTATTAATCACAAACTCAATAAATAAATACCAATATGGTCTAATACATACAGCGACTAAGAAGGTTAATATAAATAATGCATGTAACAAACTCTGTATTTCTTTATTCCATATAATTATTTCCAAGATGAGCAACCAAATGCCATTTCATCCCAGCTAAAATCCATGAAGAAAACTTTATGTGGGGACCATCTACCCAAGATGCACAGTAGTAGTACCTAATGTCCTCCTATCATAAAAGCTGCTCATGTTTCTAAAGTATTGCAAAGTGGTTTTCCTCCTAAAAGCCAAAGTGTTATTGAAATTCATTGCTTTGCTATTCACATTAAGATAAAAGATAAAAAAAACACGCACAACCATAATTTCAGTAGCGTTTACAGCCTGGTTTTGCTAAATTGCCCAGAAAGCTGTATTTACAAGCTAAATTGAAACATCTATTTTGATTTTCATCACATACAGTGCACCTTCAATATTCTGTAAAGAAAAAAAAATGATGCCAGAATGCATTATTTAATTATGTTTACCACATTACGTTCATGCAATATATTTTATCCAGGATGCATTAAGAAAAGATTTTTCAGTTATCAGATAAAATCAGGATTATATTTTGTGCAAATATGTTTTTATGAAATATTCAGGCTGTCGGTATTGATTTTTACACTTTATTCTTCTTAAGACAAGTTTATAATGCTTAACAGACACTGTATATTTCCATGGTATAATTGGCAATATAATACATCAAACAGATAACATTTCTACAAACTCATGTATTGACAACTGCAAATGCCCCCACCACCATTTTTTTTTAAATTATTCTTGTGAAAGGAACACATGGAGGCTTATTTATTAAAGGTCAGATTTTAGTGGTTTTAGAGGTTTTTGAAACCATGACTAAACTTACAAACTCTAAAAGTACGAATGTTGTGAGATTTACTAAAAAATCCAAAGAAAAAAGTATGAATGAAATAAAGGTCTGAACAATGTGGTAAGAAAAAATATGAAAGCCTCTTAAAATTCAAGTTTTTTTGGACAATTCCTGGTGAAAAAATCTGAAAACCTTTAAAGGGCATATTTATTAAGGGTCAAATTTAGATTTTATGTGATTTTATAAAAACTCCCATCAACTTCCATAAACTCAAAAATCTAAAAAAAAAAAAAAACAGACAAATCGAATTTATTAAAAAATTTTTTAAATTAGGGTGAATAGGATCGACTCACAAACTCAAATCAAATTCTGATCAGATTTGATTTGAGATTTTGTTACCTAAAAAAAAAATATTTTTTTTTTTTCAAAAGTCCACCACGCAACTCCAAATTGATTGTAGGAGGTCCCCCATAGGCTAAAACACCAATTTGGCATCTTTTAGATGGTGAATAGTCAAATTTGAATTCTTAAAGGTACAGTACATGATAAATTTCAAAATTCAGTTTTCATATTGTTTTTAGACTCAAATCAAATTTGGACTATTCCCTAGTCAAATAACACTAAAATAAACTCAAAAATCAAATATAAAAATTCTCAATTTGACCCTTGATAAATATGCCACTAAACATTCAAATTGATTTAAAGCAGTCTGATCAGATCAGAGCTGCTCCCTTTGACTTCTATAGCACCTCAAAAACATTTACTTGGCAAAGTTTTGCCTTTTAGGTTTTCATGTTTTTTTTAATTAATAAATCTCAAGTTTTTAAAGTTTTTTAGAAATATAGAAAAAACACAATTTTTGACATTGATGGGAAAAAATTAAATTCAGTTGTTAGAAAATGAGCCCCATAAAGATGTTATGCTTGAAGATTAAGTTGCTCGGTTACGTATATTTTGCAATCTAAGTCAATCATTCTTATTAATCATTGCTGGAATCAGGAAACTAGAGACAGAAAAAGATAGGTATACGAGTTAAGTAAATATTGTTAAAATTTCATTCAATATGTTATAGTACAGTAATTACTATGAAAGGCAACTACTGAACTATGTAGAAGTTATTCTGAATTAGTTAGATAACTGGTGAAACATCTTTAAGGAAAAAACACAGCAAGTCCAGTTGATTTGACTTATTTCTACAGATACATTATACTGAGCTCATGGTTTTTCATATGTCTGATGTGATATGCGACATTTTTTATTATGAGAAATGGGAGAATTCTGCTATTCTGTATTTTATACATTATAACACAGTGACTCTAATATATTAGCTGTATGTTGTAGTTATTGAATTTTTGTTCCGTCACATTTTGGCACACTTTGTTAAATTAGTGAACAGCAAATTAAAGTGAGGTATCAGAAATATATGCTTCATCAATGGCATAAGAAGGGGACTATAGGGCCTGATGGAAAAACTGGACCTGAACTCCCCATCTGGCCATCCCCCCCACCTCTGCTTGAAGATGTGGAGCTTGCATGTGCTTACATTTGGACCTCGGTAGGTGTGTGCAGTGACACTGATGGGTATGCATAGTGAGTCTGGCAGGCCCTACTGGTGGAAGGGGCCAATCTTACCCACTGCTCTCCCGGTATTTACACGAATGTGCTTTATTTTGCATGTATTCCAAAAAAACATAGTATAATTGAATTATATAGAGATTAAAAAAAACTCACATGAATTCGAAATTTGAACTTTTATAAATGTGCCACCCCCAATATGGTTGTTATCCCTTTATGCTGCTTAATATATATTGCACATATATTCCATCTAAAGGACATTTTTTTCTTTTCCCTTGGCCCTTGCTCCTTTTAGAAACAAAATCACAACCCCTGTAAAAAGAGCCATAAAGCCATATACTTACCTTTACTAGCCATCCCTAGCACTGATTTACACTTGGGAATGTGCATGTGGAAGGCAAAGCAAAGAATGTTTGGGAATATGTGGTAATGGTTTAAAGTTTGCTACAGCTACTTATTTAGTTTAGCAAACTGCTAAAGTCTGTCTGTCTCAACTATATTAGGGCAATTACACAAGGGAAAATTTGCCTTTCTTGTTTTAGAGGACTCAGGAGCCTGAGTCAAAATGATCCGAGTTGTCACCAGTTGCTTTGTATGTGAACCAAATAATGCTTTTTTGCAACAATAATCTGACAACATTTGATTATTATCAACCCTAGCATCAACCCTTAACATCCCTAGCACTGATTTACACTTGGGAATGTGCATGTGGAAGGCAAAGCAAAGGATGTTTGGGAATATGTGGTAATGGTTTAAAGTTTGCTACAGCTACTCATTTAGTTTAGCAAACTGAAATGTATTGTTTTTTTTAAGTCTGTCCATCTCAACTATATTAGGGCAATTACACAAGGGAAAATTTGCCTTTCTTGTTTTAGAGGAGTCACGAGCCTGAGTCAAAATGATCTGAGTTGTCACCAGTTGCTTTGTATGTGAACCAAATAATGCTTTTTTGCAACAATAATCTGACAACATTTGAGCATTTACTCTTAAGCAATTTAGGGTGTCTGCAAATACAGCAGATAAAAAACTACTGTAGAGATCAATATATTATATTTAATCACTAGAAGGACTTTTATTCCTCAGTAGACAACATTATGGTGTGTATCGTTAATTAAATATGGCAGTATTGTCTCAGTGCTAAAAAACACCAACACACAAGGCTGTGCAAACTACAAATCCCCCTGTTTTGTATTTATAAAGCAACAACATGTTGTGCTCTATTTAATGAGTATAAAGAAGGCCAATTGTGTACCTTACTATACCTAGAATAGTACACTGTATTGTGGAGGGGACACCGTATACTATGATCATATTATGGTTATATTTATAAAGCTGGATAAGAGTGTGCAAACAGAACTGCAAATTTTTTTTACACTGCAGATGCCCACAAGAGATTTTTTTACATATGGCAAAAATCGCAAATTGCTAATGTATATGCAAACACTCTGCATTTGAGTTGCACCACGCCTTTGGTGGCGGAGAAAATTCGCAAAAGACGGGCACAGCAGCGCAAACTTCACAAATAACTCAAAGTGACACAATTCAGCAATAATGTTTTACCTTAATTAGTTTACTGTGTACTAAATTGTAATACATTCCTCTCTGTAATTCTGTATTTATCAGTTCATCTCATTCTTCAGTAATCATCCTTTACGTGTTTTTACATATATTTTTCATATTGGTAAAATATATATAAAGAGTAAAAATTATTTTTTATGAAGCAAGAGTAATTAATATGTTAAAACTTAACTGGAAGCTAAATATAACATCTAAAGGTTTTCATTAGGTCAAGGAATATGGTTGTCTTGGGGACAAGGAATTATACATTCTACCCTTGTTGTATAGAACATGTTGTTTTCAAACTGAAAATAGATTGTTTATTTACTGCTGAACATGATGAATAACTTATTCTGATTGACAAGATAATAAAAAGCTACAGAGGGAAATTATTGTTATTTTGTAATTGTTCCTGTCTGCCCAATAATAATGTTCTGTAATTCTCTTGATCTTGTTCTATCATATGGATAATTTTATGCAGCTTTTGAAATTTATATTGTAAAATATATCTTGCAATAATATGATTTTTCATGCAGACAAAATGTTATAAATAAATACTGGCTTTATTTTAATTGTAAAAAAATATTTTCTAGATTCGACCACAGGAGCTTAAAGGGGAACTCCGGCTTCCAAACCAAAATTTGATAAAGAGGCCCACATAACACAAAGACCCTTAATATCCATCACAGTTACCTGTTTTTTCAAAAAGTATGAATAAATGCCATTTTCTATGCGGACATCCAGCAGTTTAGCAGTTTTTCTCTTTCTGCATCATTTGAAATCCTGGCAGGGGAGGAGGGACTAAACACTGCTTCTCCACAGCTACAGACAGCATGCACAAAAACAAAACCCAAAATGCATTGCACTGTGATGTTCCTTTCCTTATTGAAATCATGTGTGCAGGGAATTGTGGGGTTTGTAGGATGCGGGCTAAGGACAGATGGCTGGTGATGCAAATTAACAGTAGTCGGTCAGCTCAGCAGGGTAGTCAGAGAGATCAGCAGGAGAGCAGGGGGCTAGGCTTAGGGAACTGTTAGAAATCATTAAAAATCATGAAAATTCTGCAAATTTATTAAATTATGTTTATTGCAAAGTTGCTTGAAATTATGTTTACTTTTCAAAAAGCTCAAGTTATGTTTTTGTGGAGTGCCCCTTTAAAGATTTTTTGCAGTTAGCAATTTACCTTTGTTTTTATCATATACAACTCGTTTCACTTCTACTTAAACAAAATCTTCCACATTTTCAACATAAATCATGAAGCTTAGGAAGTATCCACTATATACATATATATCGTAATATAGACTGAACTGGTCATATTTAACAAAAAGTATTTTGTCCAATAGAATGTTCAGATTAAGAATCTAACATAAGGCCTTGTTGCCCCATTCATTCTTTGGCCTGAAATGGAAATCGTGTAGATCTTCTACTTTAAAGGAACATTTCAGTATTAAAGTAAAAACTGGGTAAATAGCTAGGCTGGGCAAAAAAAAAAAAATGTTTCCAATATAGTTAGTTAGCCAAAAATGTAATCTTTAAAAGCTGGAGTGACTGGATATCTAACATAATGGAACAGAACACAACTTCCTGCTTTGCAGCTCTCTTGGTTTCCACTGATTGGTTACCAGGCAGTAACCAATCAGTGACTTGAGGGGGGGGCACATGGGTCATAACTGTTTGCTTTTGAATTTGAGCTGCCTGCTAAGGAGCAATTGCAAACTCACTGAACAATTATGTCCCATGTGGTCCACCTTAAAGTTGCTGAATAACTCAGAGTTAGAGAGCTGAAAAGCAGGAAGTTGGGTTTTGGCTATTAGGTTAGACATCTGGTCACTCCAGCCTTTATAGATTACATTTTTGTCTAACTAATTATTTTCTATTTACCCAGCTTTTATTTTTACACTGAACTTTTCCTTTAAAGGGTGAATGTACCCCTTTGCTTCACATGAATTTAAAGAATAGAGTTTGTGACGAACATCCTTTTTGCCTATTGTTTTAAAGCAAATATTTTTTTTGAAATTTCTTGAGCTAATTAGTAGTGATGGGTGAATAAATTCACCAGGCATGTATTTGTGAAAAATCCTCCACAAAAAAAAAAAAATTAGAGCATCAAAATTGCTGCATGCATAAAAATTGACACGCGACAAAATTGTTGGGACGCGTATATAAAAACATTTTTGCGCATCAAAATTATTTTGATGCCCATTGACTTAAATGTGTTTCACAAATTTTTGTGCCGTTTCACAAATTTTTGTGCCGTTTCACAAATTTTTGTGCCGTTTCACAAATTATTCAGCAGATTCGCCCATGACTACTAATCAGGGCAATGCCAAACATCATGTTTTGTCCTTAGTAGATAATTACATACTATTGCACATTTAATTCTCCTGCATAACAGACTCCTGCTAGAAAAACAAATGCAATAATTGTGGAAGGGTGGGATATTGAACATTATGAAATTAAAAAAATACAAAACAGCTTACCGCTTGGTTGCACCCCCCACTTCTACTGCTGTTTCCCGTATCAAACCCTTTCCTTATATTTGGAAAGCCATTGCAGAAACTCTCCAGAGAGAATCCTCCTTCAGTGTTTTTAAAACAAAACTCAAAAAGACTACCTCTGGGAGCACCTGGATAACACCTGAACAGGGAACTGACACTTGTATGGCAGTGTAACAAACTGTAACAACAGTGTAACAAACTACAGCACTTTGATACGCCTCAGAATTGTGTCTGTATGTTACCCTTCCATTTAGGCTGAAAGCCCTACATGGTAGAGTCCTCCAACCTTTTGTCTCCTTGACACTGAGCATTAATTGTAATTGTAATTATATTTTATATTTATGTGAATTGTATTTCTAATAATGCACTTATTGTTACTTTTTATTTCAATTACCACTTATTTGTTACTAGTATTTTATTGTTTTGCTGTACAGTGCTTGAATTTAGTTCAAGTGTGCTTCAAAAGCAGAACAAGCTCTTTGCAGCCCGGGGTGCATGCTATAACCCCTGCCAGGGCAAACTTTACATGTATCCTATGAAAAAAGCAGCACTCTGGTATTACTGAAAAAGGTGAAAAACTTTACTTAAAATGCCTTAGGCAATGTTTCGGGCTACACAGGCCCTTTGTCCAGTGGTGTAACTAGACCCCTAAAGGCCCCAGTACAGAAATTTACAACTGGGCCCCCCCAAAGGGATTGTTCACCTAGGAGTTTACTTTTAGTATGATACTTTATAAAGAGTGATATTCTGAGACTATTTGCAATTGGTTTTCATTATATTTTATTTGTGGTTTTTAGCTTTTTTATTCGACAGCTTTCCAGGTTGACATTTCAGCAGTCTGGTTGCTAGGGTCCAAATTCCCCTAGCAACCATGCACTGATTTGAATAAGAGACTGAAATATGAAAAGGAGAGTGCCTAAATACACATGAGTCATTAAAAATGAGCAACTACAGTTAATGTAAAAGTCACACGTAAAAAAGGACATGTAAAATTGAGGTTTTGCTGTATTATAATGATATACGGGACAATATAAACCCAACTAGAATCTCTCTATGCAGACTATGAGCAAACTTAGGGGGCTGTTCCTGCTGAATTGTGCTTAGTACAGGGAATAGCTATGGTGCCATAGTTTTGTGGGATCTCTCTGTACAGACTATAAGCAAACTTAGGGGACTGTTCCGGCTGAATTGTGCTTAGTACAGGGGAATACCTATGCTGTTATAGTTTTATGGGATCTTTCTGTACAGGCTATGAGCAAACTTAGGGGACTGTTTCTGCTGAATTGTGCTAAGTACAGGGGAATACCTATGCTGCCATAGTTTTATGGGATCTCTCTGTACGGACCATGAGCAAACTTAAGGGACTGTTCCTGCAGAATTGTGCTTAGTAGAGGGAATACCTATGCTGCCATAGTTTTATGGGATCTCTCTGTACAGACTATGAGCAATCTTAGGGGACTGTTCCTGCTGAATTTAGACCATGCCCACTATGGTAGAAATATTAAATATATTGATAGCTAAACATTTCCTTTAGCTGTACCTAAAGCAGCTAAAGGATGAGATAAAAGACACTGATGCAATTTAATTAATTATTAAAACATTTAGCAGAATAAACACAGTTGCAGTTCCATGTATAATACCCCAGAACTTATAGTAGGATTATACAGTGGCAATTTCATTAATAAAGAACCCCAGAAATCACATCAGGGTGGCACAGTCAATTCCATGTACAAATACCCCAAATGTCATAATAGAAGGGCATAACTGCAATTTTTGCTATTGAAAGCAAGGAAAGGGTTAAAAACCACAAGGCAGTGTAATAAATGTTATTTGTATTCTTACCAGCCCACCTTCTTTCTTTCTTCTGGGGGGGTGGGTGGAGAGAAAGAATCTGTAGCAGCATCACTGTCTGCCATCCAGCCTGCCTGTTAGAGTCCTGGACAATATGAAATATTACTGGCGCCTTTTACCCCTGCTGCAATTGGCTGTCATCTGTCCTGCCCGCACACTCTCTCAAAAACCCCCACTATAGTGAGGGGGAAGAGGAGAATAGATATGCCCCTGGATGTGTGCTTCAAATTGAGGAATGTAGCTAAGAAAGACCGAGAGAATGAAAGATTGCCACATGTACCGATGCCCCTGCATTGGCTCCGGTAGTCCTGGCAGCAGTCGGCGCTCTGGTTGCAGTAGGTGTTGCATAACAGGTGGTGCCAGTGCGGCTCATGTGTTGTTCCTTCCCAAGCAGCACTTGGGGTGGGTGTGACTGGCACAGGCTGATCTGTCCCCGGGGATATGGAGGAGAAGCCACGTCCTTGAGCTGCACAGCTGCATCCCGGGGCAATGAGTGAAAGGTGTGAAGTGAAAGAGGAAAGATGCCGGGGGACTGTGTCCTGCTTGAGTCTACGGGGAGTCTCGAACTTACTTCTGTAGCTAGAGCTGTAAAGCAGGTGGAAAGAACAGTAAGGGGTCAGGGTGTGCAATAGGGCTGAAGGTGCACAAGATAGGTGCAACTATTAGTGTTGTTAGTAAAGTTAGGTTACAATGCGGCCGCAGTTGTCAACGGCATGCTGCCTGTGACGTCACTGGTGCTTGTCACAACAAGGAGGAGTCACAACCTCTCACCTCCATATTACCCACAATTCACAGTGAAATGTTTCAGTGCCTAAAATTGGTTGTATATCTAAGATTATAATACATGCTATAAAAAGTATGACTCAAGTTTATACATTTCAAAAAAGTGAAAAAACATTATACCATTATATATAAACAGTTGTTGTGTAGATAATTGTTATATAAATAGTAGCAAATGATATATAAGTGAAGCAATATCTTTAAAATTTGTAACCAACTATGAAACAATATACATACTGTATTAACAATGTATCAAGGACAGGAAGCCTTATTTTACTGTGTCTCTATATTAGACCTCTTGAGTTTATTTATCTCTGGCTTCAATGCTGAATTAAGGGGTCATATACCCCAGAATTACTTTGAATCAGGATCTTTAAATCTCACTGTCCTAAAACATAAAAAGAGATAAAACAATTATTTTACAACAGTTATTTTAAGGGGCTGATTCACTATGGGTCGAATATCGAGGGTTAATTAACCCTCGATATTCGTCTAGGAATTGAAATCCTTCAACTTCGAATATCGAAGTCGAAGGATTTAGCGCAAATGCTACGATCGTATGATCGAAGGATTATTCCTTCGATCGAACGATTAAATCCTTCGAATCGAACGATTCGAAGGATTTAAAACCAACGATCGAAGGAATATCCTTCGGTCAAAAAAACTTAGGCAAGCCTATGGGGACCTTCCCCATAGGCTAACATTGACTTCGGTAGCTTTTATCTGCCGAAGTAGGGGGTCGAAGTTTTTTTTAAAGAGACAGTACTTCGACTATCAAATGGTCGAATAGTCGAACGATTTTTAGTACGAATCCTTCGATTCATTGTCGTAGTCGTAGTCGAAGGTCGAAGTAGCCCATTCGATGGTCGAAGTAGCCCAAAAAATACTTCAAAATTCGAAGTTTTTTTTACTTCGAATCCTTCACTCGAATTTAGTGAATCGGCCCCTAAATCTATAAACACAGACACATGTTAAAAACAAGGACAGTAGTAAAGTTATTTATAAACACTTTCTCATATAAACAACATAGGTGCATATATACACCTATGTTGTTTACACCTTTTTCAATAATACCTGAGTACTGCTTTTTTCATTGCCCTCAAGGAGCACTATACAAAAAAAAAAAAAAATATGCATACATACATAATAGTATATTAATGTATATTTATATACTTTTATATATTTATATAAAAATGGAAAATATATAATATTTAAATCTAGATCATTTAGTGATAAATTCAAATCATTTAGTGATATCATGATTTGTAATATTTCATAAAGCAATATGTCTATATTTTATAGTTGCATATGGAAATATGTATCATTGGAAAACAGGAAAAAATTGGTTCAGTACTACTATATCTACAACAGTAGATGCTTACTAGTAGCAACATTGGATCCCATTGCTCATGCGCTAGACCTTGGCACTGGAAATCAAATGAAGCCGAAAGTAGTTGGGAGAGGATAAACAAAAGGTCAAAGTTAAACATTGCTCTGGTCTTTTGTAGCGGATATTGCCAGTGAGCATTTCTAGGGATAAACCCTTGCCATGGAAATGATTGGAGGGCTAATTTTGATCATATTGACCCTCCCCTAGTGCTACAAAATAACATGAGGAAAAAAACACTAATAAAAATCCCTTGTTTAATTGCACTTTTTATCAGTCTGTATTTTAAAAAGCCTTTGTAAACATATAAATTACATTGGCCATATACTGTATATGGCCATAGGTAAAAAAGGACAGCATTTGCATTAATCAAAAGGTGACCATTAAACAGGTGACGATTAAATGCTACCTATTGATTGGTTGCCATAAGATACTGCACATGGGTAAATTTAATGACACTAACTAGGCAGTAATCCATAGCAACAAGTCAGTGGTTTGTTTTATTTAAAAAGCTACAGGTAGACAATGAAATTAAAAATGTGATTGGTTGCCCAGGTACAAATTTGTCCAGTGTCCTTAAATAGAAATCTCCATCAGCATAAGTGCTGGGGTCCCGGTGCAGAGGAGGTATATTCTGTGTCCTTGTGTATATCTGTGGTTTGCCTTATGTACCATCAGAAAAAAGCAAATAGAAGTATACAGTGTGCAATTCCTCTTCACAACCACCAGGTACAAGTGTTAAGCATTCTGCATGCTGGTGGTTCTGATATTTGAGAATAAGAAGTTATTTTGTGTCATAACACAATCACTTTATTTCAGGTACTCAAAAGCAATTAAAAAACTGAAAATAAAATGTTCATTTCTAATACTTGGTTGAAAACCCTTTGTTGGCAATGACAGCCTGAACTCATGGACATCACCAGATTCTGTGTTTCCTCCTTTTTAATGCTCTGACAGGCTTTTACTGCAGCGGCTTTCAGTTGCTGTTTGTTTGTGGGCCTTTCTGTCCAAAGTTTAGTCTTCAACAAGAGAAATTCATGCTCAATTGGGTTCAGATCAGGTGACGGACTTGGCCATTTAAGAATATTCCACTTCTTGGCTTTAATAAACTCCAAGTGCCACTGGAAGCCATGCACGCCCAAGCCATCACACTGCCTCTGCCATGTTTTATAGAGATGTGGTATGCTTTGGATCATGAACTGTTCCATGCCTTCTCCATACTTTTCTTGCCATCATTTTGGTAGAGGTTTATCTTGGTTTCATCTGTTCAAAGAATGTTTTTCCAGAACTGTGCTGGCTGTTTTAGATTTTTTTTTAGCAAAGTCCAATCTAGCCTTTCTATTTTTAATTCTTATGAGTGACTTGCACCTTGCAGTGCACCCTCTGCTTACTTTCACACAGTCTTCTCTTATGGTAGACTTGAATATCAATATGCCCACCTCCTGGGGAGTGTTGTTCACTTGTTTGGCTGTTGTGAAGAGGTTTCTCTTTACTATGGAAATGATTCTGCAATGATCCACCACTGTTGTCTTCAATGGACGTCCAGGTCTTTCTGGCAAATGAAAGAGGGGCTGCTATAAGGTCCCATAGAAAGTCACTATTTAGTGGACTGGTGGGGACTATTTGGGCCTCTATATGGGCTTATTGGGCCTCTGTGTCCCTGAAATGCCAGGGCCTTATTTAATTCTCAGTCCGGACCTGCTTAAGGGTGGCTTGTTTCACCAGTATGGAGAGCTCCTTTGACCACATGTTGTCTGTTCACAGCTAAATCTTACACATACAAGCACCCCCTCAAATCAACTCCAGGGCTTTTATCTGCTTCATTGATAATGACATAACAAAGGAATTACTCACAGCTGCCAATGAAATAGCCTTTGAGTCAATTGTCCAATTGCTTTTGAGCCCCTGAAATGAAGTGATTGTGTTAAAAAAAGCTTTAGTTCCTCACATTTTTATGCAATCTTTTTGTTCAACCCACTGAATTAAAGCTGAAAGGCTGCAGTTCAACTGCATCTGAGTAGTTTTATTTAAAATTCATTGTGGTAATGTACAGAACCAAAATTAGAAAAAAATTCTCTGTCCAAAGATTTATGGGCCTAACTGTAAAACTATACTCACATATATTTAAATAAATACAAATACTAATCTACCTGTAGATCTTGAAGTAACTGTAGCACTAGGTATTATGCTTTTTCAAGCAGTTAGTTAGGGGGAAATTTATCAAAATTCAAACTAGGTTTTGCTGACATTCAAACTTTGATGGAAATTTAGAAATAAATCCCACTGGTAGATTGATTCCTTGACCCAGTTTGATAAATGTAAATAGTGACATACTGTAAGAAGTGACAATAAAGCCCAGTATAGACAGGGGTTGGGAAGTGATCATGGGCCACGTTTCCTATATCAGTGCACAAGCTATAGGGGAACCAGCAAAATTGAATTCTTGCTCCCAGGCCCAAGGTTTGATTTTATCAATTAGAAATTACTATTTTGTTAAGCCTTGAATTGTTATATAAACATAATGTCTTGTTTACATTTTTTTTTTTTTTATATTTCCAAAGCTTTATTAAGAACTTCCACCAATACAGAATCAAAATGCATGAACAATTATAGCGTATACAGTACAGCTGCTAATATGGTAACATCCACACGTACGTTGTCCAGCAGTATATCACTTCAGTCAATAAGAAATTATAACGCTGTAATCGCATTTTGCAACACGCTTTGATGTTATCATTACTCTCACCAGAAGAAGTTTGTGTATTGTGGTTAAAGCAGAAAAAAAGATAAGAAAAGAGGAAGAAACAAAAGAGAAGAGAAGAAAAGAAAGGGGGGGCAAAGGGGGGCGCAGCAGGGAGATGTATCACTTGCTCCTCTTATAGGTAAGATTTGTACACGTCCGTTTCTTTGAACATAAGCCATCGCGCCCAGACCGCTGAAAACTTAATAAACTGATCTGCATTGTAAGACGACATTTCTTCAAATCTATAAATTTCAGAAATTTTATTGAGCCAATCTTTTATAGTAGGAATATAAGTAGTTTTCCAGTGGAGCGGTATGAGAAGTTTGGCCGCATTCAGCAATTGTGGTTCAAGGCCAGAATTGAAAGAAGCTATCGGTTGAGTATTAAGGAATAACAGTACCCGTGAGGGGTCTGCCGGTACGGCCGCACCGAGGATCTGACTGGACATCGAGCATACCTCTTCCCAGAACGGTCTCAGAAGGTCACAGGACCAGAAAACATGGAGCAAGGTGCCTTTTTCTCTAGAACATCGCCAACATATGCCATTTGAATGTTTATTTATATATTGTAATTTGGATGGTGTATAATACCATCTAGTAATTATCCTGTAGTTTAATTCTTGTATCCGGCTGCATTTGGAACATTTCAATAATTTGGAGATCATATGTTCAATCTGCGTCTCGTCCAATTGGATAGCTAGATCTCTGGACCATCTATTTATATATGAGACCGAGTCCCAATTGGTGGGCGGCTGTAGCAGTTTATATAAGAGAGAAATAGTATGTCGCGGTGGGTCTTGAAGTGAGGAAGCAGTTTCAAATTTTGTTAAGTCTCTTCCTAATGTTTGTGCTCCCCCCAAACTATGGAAATAATGGGAAATTTGTGCGTATTTTAGGTGGTCCATTCTCCGAAATTGAGTTGTAGTTTGCAATTTGTCTTTGGGGATAAGTGTTTTATTCTCTATGAAATGAATAAATTGGAGATTTCCCTCTATTAACCAATCCTGGAAGTAATTAGATTGTAAACCTGGGGGGAAGGCAGGGTTATTGATCAGCGGCAGTAAAAGCGATGGGTAGCTAGTGAGGGAATATCTTGTACGGCATTTGTCCCAAATCACCATTGTATTAGAGAGAAGGGGATGGTCTGCATGTTTCAGCCGTCTATAGGAGCGTTCTATCCATGGTAGATGTAATAAATATGTATAAACGGATTGTTGTTCTATTTCCACCCATAACTTTGTGTTTGCGTAATAGGACCAGTCAATTATTCTTAGCAGGACCGACGCAAAGTAATACAAACGGCAATCCGGCAAGGCTACACCTCCTTGCCGTTTGGATTTGGTCAGCATATTATAACTAATTCTAGCTTTTTTGTCTTGCCACACGAAGTTTGTTATTATTTTTTGCAAGTGGGTCAATTGCGTCTCCCCTACCGGTAGTGGGAGAGTTTGGAATACATATAAAATTCTGGGCATAATGTTCATTTTTACTACGTTCATTCTCCCAAACCACGAAATAGGTTTGTCTTTCCAAGCGCATAGGTCTTTTTTTATTTTCGATATCACGTGTCTTAAATTGAGCTCAGCCCAACCTGAAAAGTCCTTGGTTATTTGGAGGCCTAGATATGTAAACAATTTCTGCGCCCATTTGTAGGGGAAACCCGTGGATAGGGCAGGAGGTGTTAGGTATGAAATTGAGACGTTCAGGGCTGTGGATTTGGAGAAGTTAATCCTGAAGTTACTGAGAGTCCCATACGTCTGAAACTCTCTGTTCAGTGCCGGTATGGATGTGACAGGTTTTGTAAGGAAAAATAGCAGGTCATCTGCGTATGCGGCTATTTTATGTTGCGTGTTGCGTACAGGGATGCCAAATATTTGCTGATTTAATCTTATGTGGCAAAGTAGGGGCTCTAAGGCTATGATAAAAAGTGTGGGGGATAACGGGCAACCTTGTCTCGTGCCATTACAAATATCAAAGGATTCTGACAGGTAACCATTCATTTTTAAATGTGCAGTCGGTTGGTTGTATAAAGATGTAATCCATGCCAGCATGTTAGGTCCTATTCCCAGGTGTTTTAGGCACGAGAACATGAACTTCCAGCTAACCCTGTCAAAGGCTTTTTCCGCGTCAGTAGATAAAAGCATGTTCTCAATTTTATGTTTTTTGGCCCAGAATTGTAGATTAATCAGTTTATTCGTATTATCCCTACCTTCCCGTCCAGGGACAAACCCCACTTGGTCTGGATGTATTAGATTAGGAAGGAGGGATTGTAGTCTATGGGACAGGATTTTCGCCAGCAATTTTATATCTGTGTTAACAGAGAGATGGGTCGATAATTACTTGGGTCTGTAGCATCTTTGCCTGGTTTCAGGAGTAACGTGATATGTGCCATTAAGGAAGAGTTATCTAAGGTTCTTCCCAGAGAAATGCTATTAAAAGCTGAGCACATATGCGACAACAATTTGTCTTTAAATATTTTATAATAGGGGATGGTGAACCCGTCTGGGCCTGGGCTTTTACCTGAGGCTGTATCTTTGAGGACTGACTCTAATTCTTCAATAGTAATATGTTCTTCCAGATTAGCAGTGACAGCTGGGGAGATATGGTGCAAGTTGGCAGAGGATAAATACTCGTCAATTTTATCTGACAGTAAGTCAGGATTTATCGGAGTCGGACTTGGTAATTGATATAGCGCCGTGTAGAACTCCCGAAAGACCGATGCTATTTTATCTGAAATATGTTCAATTGTGCCTCTGTTATAGCGTATGGAAGGGATAAAGTTCTTGGACTGTGAGGATTTTAATATTCTGGCCAATAATCTCCCACATTTATTGCCGTGTTCATAGAAACGATGTTTTGTCAGTGTCAGCACTTTGTTCGTGTAGTATTCCAAATGATCTGCTAGTTGTTTCCGAACCTCTGTTAGTTCCTGGAGCGTGTCACGTTGTGACGTGTGCTTGTGGATTGACTCTAAGGAGGCTATTTTATCCAGGAGGGAACGGTATTTTTGTTCTCTTTCTTTTTTCTTTCTGGCGCCCATTTGGATCAAGTACCCCCTAATCACGCACTTGTGTGCCTCCCAACAAATAACCGGCGAAATTTCTGGAGAAACGTTCTCCTCAAAATATGTTGTGATTTTGGAGGCTATATCCGAAGTCAGCTGTTCATCTTTCAGCAGAGATTCATTAAGTCTCCACGTTTGGGTTTTAGGTCTGTTAAGGGGTGTGCGAAGGGTGAGAGTAATCATGGAATGATCGGACCACGTCCTAGGCAAGATTTGGCTGTTAAGCACGTCCGGCAAAGCAGTATGTGAGAGAAAGAGATGATCAATTTTGGAGTATGTGTGGTGTCTATGGGAATAGAATGTGTAGTCTTTTGTGGTTGGGAAGAGTATACGCCAAGGGTCCGCTAACTGCAGTTGGTGAAGGAGTTTTTTGACTTTGATTATAAGTGATCTGGGGACACTGGTATGACTTGCTGAGCAGTCAAGTATTGGTTCCATGGGGAGGTTGAAATCCCCTCCTAGAATGAGAGTACCTTCAGTGAAGGAGAGTAGTTGGTCGGTAATGCGAGAAAGCTCTGTAACTTGTTCTGAATTAGGAAGATAAATATTCGCCAGAGTATACGTTTTCCCGAGAAATGTACCTTTTACAAAGATATAGCGGCCACTAGGGTCGCTTTTTCTATCTGTCAGTGTAAATTCAAAGTTACGAGCTAATAAAATAGCGACTCCTTTGACCTTTGTGGGTTGAGGCTTGCTACAATATATGTCCGGGAAATGTTTGTTATTCCACTTGGGGGTGCTCCCTTCTTTGAAGTGTGTCTCTTGTATGAATGCGATACTCGCTCTACTTTTTTGTAAATCTGCCGAGAGAAGAATCCTTTTTTGGGGAGAGTTGAGCCCATTTGCATTAATGCTAACGATCTGGAACGAGTCTGGCCTACGCTCGGACATACTACGTGAAAGTATGCAAGAACTACAAAGGGAGATACTGAGGATCAAGTAAGCTAGTTCCCCCTGCTGCACCAATAGGCCAGGTAGGTAGTAGGAAGTAAAGGACGGTTGAGATTAAGGGTAGGGGAAAGGAAAGTAGTAGAGTGATAGAACGGTCTCTTCCTTTATTAGGAAGGGAGGAGAGTTGGAGAGCGCCTCTGCTCACAGGAAGCTTAGAGCATTCCTCGAGTAGATAATACAAATGGCGCGATAGGTGAGGTTTGTAGGCTTTGCGAGTTATCTGTCGGTGACCTAGCGTGAGAGCGGCCGCCCCCTGGACCCTATGAATTGGGTGACCAAGCCGTCGGGGATTTATCTCAGCAGCTTGTGAAAACAGAAAGGGTGATATTTACCAAGAGAGGGTAAGTTGGTGGCACTAGAAAAATGGTTGAGACCGGATTTGCAGGGGAACATGGGTTCGAAGGAGGGTGGCAATGGTAGAGAGACAAAGCTGGGTATCTGGTGAGGGTAGGGTCAAGGACCCGGTAGCTCAAAAAAAAAAAAAAAACATGGTCAAAAAGCTTATCAGCATATGTCCCAGCCTGTATGGTGAAATGTATCCGGAAGCCTGCCCGGGCCAATATTCCTTCGGTGGGGGAGAGAAGAAAAAAAAAGGGAAGGGGGGGGAAGGGAGGAAGCACAAGGTCCTCACACGGTGCTCTATCCAAGCATAATAGGGTGGAATGGTGAGGAAATTGGAATGAAAACATTATATCATGCATGTTAAAAAACATAACCTAGGTACAGGGTAATATAACCTCAGTGAGGAAAGTCATTGTAGGGTTCGGATGTATACACAACAAAAACAAGCAAAAAAAAAAAAAATAAAAAAAAAAAGGGGGAGGAAAATTCTACGTGTTCAAGCAAATCGGAGGAAAATATAGGCATAATGCGTGCTACCATACAGTATGTAATTGACAATCGGGGAATGCCTATATCTGTGGAAAAACCGACTGAAAGGCATACCAAACATTCCCTAAGTGGACACCATGTGGAGAAGTCGGGTATGAGGTCTCTCTAAGGTGGTAAGGTCATAAAATAATGAAGGAATGGGAGGGGGGGATTTCCCTCGTTCTATCCTTCCTCCCACTCCCCCCCAGTCTCATCCAAAATAGGAGTCAAATATATGACCTTTGGGGGATGCTCGTACGGCACAGTGGCTGTACTTACGTATAAAGGGGGTACCATTATGGACGCAGAAAGACGTACACTGTCAGAAGGAAACCTGAACAAGATTAATATAGAACATGAATGAACAAACTCCAGAACTGCAGATTAAACATTATATGTGGGTCCGATTTGTTTACCACCGCGATATGTGTTGCAATGACGTACCCAAAAAAAAAATGGGTGTACGTCATTGAGTCAGATGCTCAGGAAATATTAGTTTGGCATGCACAGTGGTGAGTTCCAACAGTGACACATTTTGATATACATTGGTATAAGAACTGTCTGTAAATAGACACGTAACATATCGGTAGGTCCTAAGTGTTAAATGCCACCTACAGCAGCGGGAAACAGTGGATTGTAGGAGCAATCCTATATAGTCCCACTTGTAGGAGTGAGATCTAAAAAAAAAAAAAAAACTATGTCCCCGCTATATAACAAGAGTTCATGACGTCCCTGTGGGGTAAGCCTCACGATGTGCAAGCGAGTTATGATCGCATCGGCAAGTGTCAATTGTTAAACAATCCGATGCACAGCGCTATAGCTAGGCAGCATTAGCGTTAGAGCCTCTTAATGGTAAACATGTATCATAACATCAAAGTTGGGTAAACGCCCACCGCAAACCATTGTCCACATTGAGTTGCAGGAAAAGTCCTGTAGAATCCTCCTCCTCGTGTGATCCCTGGCATGGAAAAGCAAAACATTCCCCCTAAAACAGTGGGGAAAGAGGAAAACCAAAGAAAAGAAAAAAAAGGGGGGGGGCCCAGGAGCAAGGCAGCGTGACTGCAAAAGGAGGGCCAGTTATGTCGGTGACACACAATAGAAATAAATCTAGTGGCACACGTCCCGCAGCTGAAGTTCCATACCCAAGTATCGCCTAGTGTATGGGTCCTCTAGGCCGCATATGCTTGCGGTAAGGTACAGAGTGGTAAAACCTAAGGGGGGTGAGATGGAACTACAGAGTCATGGCCCCTATTAAACATTGCAGGTGAAGCCTAACTGTTCGGGATCAATGCGGTAAAGTCAAATAGGAAGGACCCTTTACTCACGTAACCGGGACCTTGTCCTGGATGTGCGGGGTGGTGTCGTCGGAGTAGACAAATTTACTCCACTCCTGGAGATCCACGCTAGGTAGGCCCAGGTCATTGAGAAAGCGCGAGGCATCCGAGGGTTCCTTGAGTGCGTACGTTTTCCCGTTGCTGTTGGCAAGAAGAGCGAAGGGAAACCCCCATTTATACTTAATATTGCGATCCCTGAGAAGAGAAGTAACTTCCCTGAGTAAGCGCCTCTGGAACACCGTCGAATGTGCGAGATCCTGATATATTTCAATCGTGGCCTCGTCCAGTTGCACCGACTTGATGTCTCTGGCCTTGCGAAGTATCCTTTCCTTCGTGGTAAAATTGTGAAGGCAACACAGCACATCTCTCGGTCTCCCGGGTCTGTTACCGGCAACCCGATGCAGTCTGTCGATAAGGATATCGGTATCTCTGTCCTGACCCAGGAGATCGTTAAAGAGATCCGTGAGCATTTGCTTGAGGTCCAGTTGTAAGATCTCCTCTGGGAGGCCCCTTATTCTGAGATTGTTACGCCTATTAAGGTTTTCGGCGTCTTCGAGCAATCTTCTAAGAACAAAGAGATGACGAGCTTGTCTGGTTATTTGTTCGGCATTTTGTTTAACCGACAGTGAGAGGTCGCCTTGCGATACCTCCAGGGCTCCAATTCTCGTGGACATGGCCACCAGGTCCTGCTTGATTTCTGCAGTCTCTTTCCTCTGCGCCTCTTTGATATCATCTAGCAGGCGAGTGAGGTCTGCTTTTTGTGGCAGAGCCGCAATTAAAGCCGTAAGGTCAGGCGTCATAGTTGCCGAGGTATGCGGGGATAAGGAGGGCCGCTGACTGCATGGCCTGTCCCCCTCGTGTTCCTCGTCGGCCATGTTGGAATCACTGTCGTTAGTACGCAACGGTGATGATCTGTTGAAGAATCTATCAATGTCCTTCTCCTTTCGGGTCACCGTAGATCTTTGCGATGCCCCCTGTGAAGAATTATTTTGAGATTTCTTCATGTTTTTAGCCGTTTCTATGATATCTATCAAGCTGTAAGGGTCAGGGAAGCGGGAGCTCAGCTAGCATGCGACTGCTCACTCCGCCATCCAAACCACACCCGTTGTTTACATTTTGATCCAATAAATGTTTGTATGTTTGCTCACTAATAGATCACTCCAGACAGAATAATTTCCAGTTTATCTCATTTAACCAGATTTATTCATTGACGTGATAAATATTAATAATTCTTTTTTTATAAATTAGCCCATAAGCATTCCATAGCAAAGACTGTTAATAATTTAGCTGTATTAGACTTAAATTCTTGCATATTAAAAGCATGACAAATACTGCCCCATAAGCATTAGCATGTTGTTTGGTGTGCTAGGCTTGGGAAGAGTTATGGGAAGCTAATCTGGCAAAAAGTGCTTAGTTGTGATGTTTGCTGTGCCTAAGTCGTTAAATGATGAAATGCGTTAGGCACAGCAAACTGACATCACAACTAAGCGCCCAGGAAGGAACAAGTGGAGAAGCGCGTGAAGGAAATGCTGGTCGAGACCTGAACCACAAATCACTGAAGATCCAAGAAACTGGGACGATAGAGAGAGATGTTTTGCCAATTTTAATCCACTTACATGTGAGTGTAAACAATTTGTTTTTACTTTTAGAAAAATAAAGAAGTTTTTACACTATCTGCGCTTTTTTAAACTTCCCCTAGTAAGAAGGATCAACAAAAAGTTTTGCAACCTACAAAGTCTGATAAGCACAAAATAATTTGAACTTTTGTAGGTACCCATTTTAAACAAACGCAACAAAAGAGTTAATTGCACTAAAGGTTAAGTTACAACTCTCTAACTACTACACTATATTATGCATTTTTCTTCATATTTTCCCCTGAGCTTTGATTAGTGCTGACCTATTTGAATTTTGGATGACCTTATTCTATTACCCTATCTTTTCTGTGCACTGCTTCTCTATCATTTGTGTAATATATAAGAATGTTATTTAAAAGAAATCACTTGCGCTTCAGAAAGAAGGACAGCAGGAGCTAAAAGCTACACCACACCACATCCACACCAAAATACAGCTGGCTACTCTGGCTTGTTTACATTATAGTTTTGTTACCTTAGGTATAGAAGACACTTATCATTGTATTAATAGTAACATTGTGCCCACACTGGATCCTCATTCAAGAGAGTTTTATTCTTAACAGTAAAGCTGGCCATACAGATACAGAGTAAAGATGGCAGATTTTAGATGCTGATTTGACCCCTTCAGTCATTCAGCTTATTGGTATATGGTCCTCCCAATGACCTTCCTGTTAGATATTGTGCCAAAAATGGGCTAGATAATCAAGCAGGTCTGTCAATCCCACCAGGACAAGGACTGCAATGGCTTGTTGATAGTGCCTTCTCCGAATGGCCTACACTAACCTTTGTTATAATTTATGAGAATTTGCTTCGTACTTATTTTACATGTGCTGTACAAGCTTCTTAATCCGGAAACCATTTTTTCCACAAATCTCCAAAAAAATTGTGGTTATCCTATATTTCTTAAAAGCACTAAAAATCTTAGATGTATTAAGTGTAAAAAGCATGAAAACCTCTAATGCAAAACTCACTAAGTAAATGTTGTCGAGGTCCTGTAGAAGTCAGTGGGAGCTGTGCTGATCTTCCTGAACCACTTTTAATCAATGCAGACTTTTAGAGGTGTGCATGAAAACACACAAACACATATGCATTAAATCACTCTGCAAGAAAAAGCTGTTAATAGAAAGCTGTTTCTATAGAAGTAAATTGAAATTCTCAAGCAGCTTTGAATATTTATTTCCCCCCAGTTTTTTTTAAACAATTAAACATTTTCAGCCTCATTAGAAATAAATGTGACTATACTAATTTAATGTATGCTCTGCTTTTCTTCCACAACAAAATGTGACCATAAATATTTTTTTAAAAAGTTTGTGTGTTCTGTCACATTCAGAACTTGAGAAATCTGCCTTAGGCCTATTCATTAATGGTCAAATTTTAGTGGTTTTAGAGGTTCTCGAAACCACAATTAAACATTGTTTCTCTAAAACCACGAATGCCTTGACATTTATTAAATAATCCTAATTTAAAAGGTTCAAACAGAAAAAAATGCTGAAAGATGTGCTAAAGAATATGAAAACCTAAAAAATTTAGTTTTTTTGGCCAATTATTAGTAAAAATGTCCAAAAACCTCTAAAAGTCTGAATGGTTTAAAAACAAGTTCCAGTAGGATATAGCTGCTTTTATTTGTCAATTTTGTACTAGAATTTTTTGTGGTTTTTATACACTAGATCTAGAATCTAAAAAAAGAAACAATTTTTCAGAGAAAAAACATGATTCCTGAAAAAATAGAAATTAAAATTTTAGTAAATCACCCTTAGTTAGCATATCTAATTTTGTAAATAACTGCAAGACAATTTCAAATTCCTCTTTTACATGCCTCTATTTATAATCAACAGTTACAAGATAGTCAATCCTCCCTGGAATATACTTATTCTACTGTCTTTTGTATAGGGATGCCTTGTAAACTTCAAATAAACTGGGCACATTTAGCAAACACATGCTAGATATAATATCATCAAATTAGCCATAATATCATGCTTTATGTCTACTAATGGAAATGTAGTCAAAGAAAGAACAATTATATGAATTTTAATAATATTTAGATGAGTAGAAACAAAAATTCCCCATCCCAAAAAATTGTACAGCAATCACAATTTGTTAGATAAAAAAGAGATAAGTTACATCAGGGAACTAGGGGTAGGCTGTGGAGGGGTGCCAGGAATAAACATCTTGTGTCACTTACCTGTAGTCTAGGTCCCTACCCCCACACCACTGGGATACCGTCTACCTCAAACCCAGCCATATTGGCCTGCCATTCTATTACACAGAGCTTTTAGGATAATTTTACATTTATTAGAACCTCCTTGTAATGGCAATTAAACTTGAAATGCTTGTTTTGAACAGCTAGGGGAGCCAGAGTTTGGTTTAAGCAAGGTTTATTTTCCCTTTAAAAATAGTTTTAAGACAGAACACCAAACACATTTGGAAAAAGTTTTCATTATAACATCAGTTTTAAACAGGAAAATAATTTAAACCAAACTGTCAGATGAATAAATGCACTTGTCAGAAAGTTGTGATTTAACTGAAATATTCATGCTGACATGCATATTCATTTATTATGATATAGCCTTTTGAAAATGCCATTCTAGTAAGGCATATAAAGGTTATTTAATCTAACTGTTGATACAAGATGTATAAAATTCAAAGGACTTCCTGAGTATTAATTTTTATTCTTATGCTCTGTTCTGCATTGAATTGCCCCTTAGAAAAATAAAATATCTGTTGTTACTATGTAGTAAACATGACATGTACAGTAGATGTTAATAAATACATAAGTCAATATGTTCATACTAAGTCTGGACAGCAACACAATGAAGAGGAGCATGGAACTGCAACAAAAGAACCAACCTTTGATCATCTTCTCTTTGATCAATGGATGTGGAATTGCGGGCTCTTAAAACTGTTTGTCACTCTCTGAATCTGAAATATGAAATACTTTAATATCAATAAGTCTTGGGGGCACACATAAAGATCAGTTTGTAAAATATATGCTAGTTTTGGGCTACATTAAGGACTGTTTATTATGCTGTGTAAAAAGTGGAGTAAAACTTTACCAGTGATGTTGCCCATAGCAGCCAATCAGCAAATAGATTTCAACAGATGGAAAATTAAAGCAAAGATTTGATTGGTTACTATGAGCAAAAGTTTCTAGTCTGTGACTTGAAATTCACATTATTAGAATTGCTAGCCTATAATATCTTCTAAACAAACATACACAAAATCGATTGTGAGATTTATCACACCTAGATACTGGAAACAGTTCTAATCAATACTTTGCCACTTAAAACCTGCCGAGTTCATATACAGGTCCGTTAAACCATTTGAAGATGTTAATAACCTTCCTGACATTCAAGTTTTTTTTTCGGAGGAATATTCAAATCTAATTTTATTTTAATTCAATTCAGATTTTCAGGTCGTCCCTCGATCGAATCTTAGACGTTCAAGTTTTGACATAAATAACCTCCCATTCGAGTTGTGAGTACATTCAAATTTATTAGAGTTAAAAAAATTAACATCACTCTAAAATTAGACTTTTGATAAATAACCCCCGAAATGTACATGCACATAAACAAACACACACACATACTGAAAAGGTATTGCATGTATGTATTTCCTGTTAAAACAATTTTAAGTGCTACAGTAGCTAAAATATAGTGGGGCTCATTTATTAACGCAGCGCATAATTGGACGCAAAATTTGACTGCGCCATCACAAGCGACACCGCAAATATATTTGCGTGTTATTGTGCTTATCACTTAGCTTTTGCGATGGCTTTTTTTATGCGCTTTGCGAAAAGATTGGGCATTTATGTCGCAAACTATGCCGTGTTTGAGAGGGGCGTGTCTGGGGATGTGGCTACAATGCGCTTGTACTGGGGCCGTCACAGAGTTGCGTCTATATATTCGCACATTTGCGCCCACACAACAGCACCACAACTTTTACGATAGCCTCTTGGTGGCGTAATAGTAACGCTCTTCAAAATAGCTGCGCTAGTTTGTTCGCATTTTTGCGATTCATGTTGATTGAATGTCAATTTTACTTATGTGTGCAGGGCAATACTGCTAAATTGGGTTCTGGCAATTAGTGTCTGCTGCCTGTTGGTGGGGATGTTTGTTTTTCAGATGTGTGTTTTGAATGTCAAGGACCATTTTATTTTGACTGTCAGTATTCTGCCTGTATTCTCTCACTTGCTATTATAGGGTTGCCACCCAGCCAGTATTTTAAGGCAGAAGTGCTTAGCAATACAAGCATGTTGTGGCACATCCCCTTAGTACACTTACAAAAGTGAGAATAATGAAATTTAGAAACAGCATTGTCCATTAATGGGGTAACTAACCTTTAAATATGTTATAGAATTACCAAAAAGGTATTGGATCCATTATCCAGAAACCCATTATCCAGAAAGTGTCAAAATACAGAAAGGCCGTCTCCCATAGACACCATTATAAACAAATAATGCAATTTTTCAAAAGTGATTTCCTTTTTCTGTGTAATAATAAAACTGCAGCTTGTACATGATCCCAACTAAGATATAATTAATCCTTTTTGGAAGCAAAAACCAATTATCCACAAAGCCCCAGGTCCCAAGCATTCCGGATAATAGGTCCCATACCTGTACTATGCAAGTTTTCTATTAGTCATCATTATTTATATTTTACAGTTCTATATTTGTTTGCCTATTTCTTCAGAGTATTTCCAGCATTCCAAAGGGGATCACTGGCCCCCACTAATAAAACAAATGCTGTGTCTATTACTCCAGTTTCTATTGAAAGCCTAACCTTTTCATATATGAATCTATTACTGAAATCAATGCATGTTTGCTAGGGTAATTTGGACCCTAGCAAACACATTGCTAAAACTGCAAACAAGAGAACTGCTAAATAAAAAGCTAATTAAAACAAACTCTACAACTAATGGAAAATGATAACCACTAACCAAATGTTAAACTAAAAGATAACTCAAAGGAGAACAACATTTTAAAAGAGACCAAGGTTCCTTTAAGAGTTCCAGGATGCCGAAAAACCTTTGGAAGCAAAGAAATATTTGCGTAAAAATAAACTCAGATGGGGCACATTGAACGCAATATGCGCGATAGGTAGCACAACTAAAATAAGATGTGCGTTCATACATGCGCACAACTAAGCCTTACTTTTGCGGACTTCCAGAGCGCACAATTTATTATAAGCATTGCGACAACTGAGACGCAGTTCCGCGCCTTCTCAACTGCCTGCGTCTACAACAGCGCACAATCACACTTTTTACGGTATCTTGCAGGGTTGTGTGTAACATTAATAAATACTTGCATGCTCTGGGCAAATATCAGACCTCTGCGCTCTTTTTAGCGCTGCGCTGCGTTAATAAATGAGCCTCAGTATGCATACCTATCAATAACAATGCAGCTTGACCAGGCATGACTGCTATTCTCAACTATTGTTTCATGTTCAATCCAATGAAATGAAAGCTTCTCATTTAGATTGGGGACATCTAAAAACCAGAACCTGGGCAAAAGTGTTTTCTTATTTAATAAAAATGCACATTCGCATTGTCTTCAGAACTGAACCCCAGCTCAGAAATAAATGGTGATTATTAGGATAATGTTTTTTTACCATAGAATAATATTACCTTAAAATTAACACAATGCTAACTTTTTGGGAGGGGATTTTCCTGATTGGTAGGGTGTTGGAGTTCAATGTTGCCATTCCAACAAACATTTAAAGCAGTTGAATAATTTCTAATTAATTTGCATATTTACAAAAGATAAAATGCTTAAATGTGTCAGTTAACTAAAACAGTTTCCTGTCAGGAATAAATGTAATTTGATTCCCTTGTTTTAATTTAAACAAATAAATAAAACAGTCCCTCACTGAGTACACGGGTAAGCAAAAGACTTTTTGAGATGCATTTCCTTTTGCAATGAAATCACACTGGGCAGAGGCGATTGAAAGGCACAGAAAACATACAGGTCATCATAGTGCCCAGCATACCCGAATTATTTGATAAACTTAATTGTTCTTTAGGATAACAAAGTTATTCATATTAACAAATAAATTAACTTAAAGTAGAACCAAATAGACTTTACATTTTATTAAAGCAAGATTTACAGAATCATACCCCCCAACTGTTCCGTTTTTAGAGGGACAGTCCCTCTTTTGACAGCTCAACCCGCAGTCCCTCATTTGTACTGGAAAGTCCCGTTTTCCTCTGCACTGAACAGCCAATAAACTCATTGTAAAGATGTGTATATATATTAATTAATTAAGTATCTGATAAGAAATATATATTTTGGCAGGCAGAACATCTTTATTTTCAGTGCCAAATCCCAACATCCCTAACATATCTTCTCAAAACTTGGAGTGTGGATGCATATGTTTTTAGCAGCTGAATCATTTGAAGCATGACAAGTATTGTGCCCTACCTGCAGAGATTTCTCATGGCAATACGTTTTTGTAAGTTTTAAAGTACACTACACTAGGCACAGTCCATGGTGAGATGTGAGATCAGTACAAAGTCAAGACTCCAAAATTAATGTCCTTGGGTAGGTTCATTCTGAATCATTTTTGCAAGGATATTTGTGTAAAAAGTCATCTAATTGTAATGGATAGGTTTTTCAATGCAGAGGGACATTCTCCTTTTTACCATTTTTGTAATTTAATAAAAATAAACCAAAATCACTAAATAAAAAGTATCTAATACCCTTCTTATTATGATAAACTGCTGCTACAATATATTACAGACTATATTTTGCTCTGAACAGATTCTCATTAGGCAATTTTTGGCTTTTGAAACCTTTGTTTGTTTTAATCTCAATAGCCCAGAGACCCAGCTTATGCTAAATGCAATCAAGTCAAGAGTGTTACAAAGAATGCTAAAAAAAAACCCAGCAATTACAATTTTGAGAAACATGTTGTTGACATCTTTAGTTATCTCTAGGCATAATTTTTTGAAGCAAGATTTCAAAAGAAAATAATCTTTGGTTGATAAGAGTCACAAATATTGACATCACAGCCTTGACATGGATGGATAGGAAAGCCCCGGAGCTATAAAAGCAGGGCTGCATGATAAGGGATCTGAACGATCAGCCACCAAATTACATTGGTTTATATTTATAGATTGGCAGAATCAGATATAGCTGTGATTGGGTGAGAAGGAATGAGATAAGGCAGGGAAAATCCAGGCTGGAGCAGAAAAAAACAGGGATATGATAGGGGAAGAAGCGGTTCACCTCCTTAACTTTAAGCAGGTAGAAACATGAGGCAGGGCTCTCTGCAGTATATACACATTAACTCAGGCATGTCCAAAGTCAGGCCCGTGGGCGAATTGCGGCCCATTTCCAAATTTACACTGGCTCTCAGCCTCCATCATGAAATTAATAATAATGTGGCCCCCCAGCACAGTGCAATCAGTAATCACATAGCCGCAGCAGTAATATTTGCTGCGTGTGTGCTGAAGGTGTTAGCAATAGTCACGTAATGGAACGTAGTGATGCGCCGCTCTCGCATACATCTTTAGGGCTGAAGGTGCAATAGACATACTGACGTGCCAGTACAGAGTAAACAAAATAAGTATGCGAGAGAGGTGCATCGCTACATGCCATTACGTGTCTATTGCTAACACCTTCAGCACACAAGCAGCAGTATAGACGATCATTTCACTAATTATGTGCCCAAATATTACTGCTTATTACGGCTATGCGATTCCTTGTCTAAATGAGGTGCAGAGAATAAGTCCAAACAGACTCCACTTCCGTCGCGTACGCGTCCATCTCCAGAAGTGAATGATCCTGATTTCAAGCTAGCTACCTCGGAATGGATGTCAGACTGAATGGTTGGCCCCTGACACCCCTGCATTAACTCCTCAGTAAACTGCTGACTTTGGGGGTAGAACAATTTGGGCAGCTGCTTGTTAGTTTCTTGCTGTTTATTTGCTGTTTAACAGCAGTTAATCTCGCTGTAGTCACCAAGGCAGCATGAAAGGCCCAACAGGCACCTTCTGTATTGTATTGAAATCCAGCCTGTGGCACTGAGCTGCTGCTACTGCAGTTCATTATAGATTTTACTTGATTCAGCAGCCTGTCTTCAGAGTCTCACCTTTAATTTTACTGGGCTTTATATATATCTAGATAGATATATATAGATATATAGATATATATATACACATACATACATACATGATTGAGCCTGTAGGCTAGCCATATATTTATTTGGACAACATTCCAGTTGCCCTGTCATAGTACATTATAGAGGCTGCACACTGGCATTCAGGCTGTGTACATAGGGCAGAAGTAGTTCTAATGTGTTGAGACAGTTCCCCCTGTGAGTTTATCATGGAACATGTGGCAGAGCTCACTCTTTTACATAAGTTTATTAGCTGCAGTATATACTGCAGCATATTGTAGCTTGGACCAGATGTAGATTACTGTATTTAAGGGTGTGTGCATATACAATATATATATCAGACAATGCCAACATACATTAGGGGGCAGATTCACTAAGGGTCGAATTTCGAAGTAAAAAATACTTCGAAATTCGACCCTCGAATTGAAATCCTTCGACTTCGAATATCGAAGTCGAAGGATTTAGCGCTAAACGTTCGTTCGATCGGTCGAAGGATTTTTCGTTCAATCGAACGATTAAATCCTTCGAAGCGAACGATTCGAAGGATTTTAATCCAACGATCGAAGGAAAATCCTTCGATCAAAAAAAGGTTAGCAAACCTATGGGGACCTTCCCCATAGGCTAACATTGACTTCGGTAGGTTTTATCTGCCGAAGTAGGGGGTCGAAGTTTTTTTTAAAGGGAAAGTACTTCGACTATCGAATGGTCGAATAGTCGAACGATTTTTTGTTCGAAACGTTCGAATCGAAGGTCGTAGTCGAAGGTCAAAGTACCCAAAAAATACTTCGAAATTCGAAGTATTTTTCATTCGAATCCTTCACTCGAGCTTAGTGAATGGGCCCCCAGGTCTTGCAGTGCCTGTGGCTTGCAACTAGAATAATGTCAGGATGTTTGCATTGGGGGGCTATGGCAAGAGTCTACACAGCGTGTTTGGACTGTCAGAGCATGGGGTCTCGGCAGTATGTTTGGGCTGTCAGAGCATGGGGTCTCCACAGCGAGGTTGGGCTGTTGGAGAGGGTCTCAACAGTATGGTTGGGCTGTCGGAGCAGGTCTCCACATCGCTGATGGGCAGCTACGGGACCAGCATGGTAAGTGGTTGATCGACCATACCCTCTGAGCCAGGCAAAAATGGCTGGAGGGGGGTCTTTACAGAGCAAATGCTCTGCTATGGAAGAAGGATGGTAAGTGGTTGTTGACCTAACCCTCGGAGTTGGGCAGGGGCAGCAGAGGGCCCCCAAGAGTAGGGCAGGCTAACCTGCACTCCATTGTTATTAAAAGAAGGGTAAATCTAATGATGAAATCAAATTTCCTGCTATGTTAGTATCATAATCCACCACATGGGCAGAGTAAATAGCAATTTGTAGCAAAATAATGCCATGATTTTATTAAAAAAATATATATATATATATATATATATATGGGAGATAAAGCTCCTGCTCATAGTACATTTTGGGGCCATCCTCTCTGTAGGTAGAGGCAGCCTAATACTCAGTGGTGGAAAAAATAACATAGTGCTGAAGTGAGAAGTGGCAGAGCATAGTAGCGATCCCTTATGGAATTGTTTGCATGTTTGTATACTCTTGAGAAAGATCCCTGTGAAGGATCGAAACGTTGAGTTAAATAAAAAGTTTTTCTTTATTTTGCCTGAAAATCCTGTGATTGCTGCCATTCTTCACCTATACATTTACCCTGCTGGCTCGGGCACCCAGGTACTTTATCCTGTAAATGGTGTGCACCTTTGGGACTGTATATATATATATATATATATATATATATATATATATATATATATATATATATATATATATATATATATATATATAGATAGATAGTCAAATACAAGAGTCCTCTGCACTCAACCCATTATCAATATATTTAAGACAGCGACATTTTGTGCATACTGCTACTGAAAAATGCCTTACCCTTTAAACAAAACAGGGATTGTTTGTCCATATATTGCAATATATTTAAGCTGGCCAACTACGTCATCCCATATCTGGCCAGTCCTATGCTCAATTTTATCTGATTCATTAAGAATTCTGTTGCTTCATTATACATTTTACAAAGGGACTTGGTTTTACCTGCAACTTAACTTGCTGCTTTCAAAGTAAACCACCATACTTGGCTGCCATTTTATTAGACACCAGTGGGATCACCTGACTATAGCTGGGAAGGGTGGGAGCTACAACATGGAGCTGGTCACTGCTCCTGTATAAACTATAACAAACAAGGGAAAGTTGTGCTCATTGAGAATGGTTGGGATGCGATGATTTTAAAATGTATGTGTTATACTATGGTTATCACTTACTAGGAGATGAGAATGCATTTTCAATAAAACTTGTTTTATTTTTCAAACCTAAAGGTATATTTCGTTGCCCATTTTTGGGATTTTGGATTGTGCTCTCTTTCAGGCACATAGCTTGTATACATTAATTTACAGATTATGCCATTATTATACAAATGCAGACTACTGGAAGAAAGTTAAGAAGGTTGTAGCATTTCAAACAGAGGTTGTTAAAGCAAGGTTAAAACTGCAGGCTGAAAATACAAGACATCCACTGGATCTTGGAAAGTACTCAACATGAAAATAATAATATTCAGTTCTCAAAAATTAAATTAGAAAAATCCACAGGGAAAATGATAATGATTTTGTGGTAAAGGTATAATGATCTTTTAATGAACAAAATGAAACTACACACGGAGAAGACATTTTGCTGCATTCGGTGAACACGGTGAATATACCACATTTATTCATGTAATGGAAGTAAAAATGTTGTCAACTGTTTCATTCAAGTCAGCTTAATTTGTATAACTGCTTGTATTTCCTCTTAAGAAGCAAAATTATTTTAGAAAGGAATTGTACACTTCAAATACACCTAGTAAATAGGCAGTGTTATCAAAAGATCTTTTCCTAATCAACTACATTACTATCACAATCAATAGTTCCATTCCCATAGTGTAACCTTCATCTTGTGCCAAATTCAGTGCAGCATAAGGTAAAGAACACAGAACCCATTGAAGAAATGTATCTCTCTACTTAGTATCCACTTTGAGCAATAAAGAACCTGAAGTGCACATTTGTGCAGGTTATGCTTGAGCTTGTTCATGGGCTGCCAATATGCACTTCCCTTTAATGGCAAAGGCAAAGTGTACACAGAAGTGTGAAAAAACAATCACACTGCATCTTGCCACCTACTCCTTTCCTAAATAAGATGCATAGGGTTTACTAAACTATGAATTTGTGAATTGTGAATTTCAGGATGACATGACCAGAATACAATTCAACGTTTGGAGCCCCATACATCATAAATAAAAATAATATACTCTTTAAAAGGTCTTTCTGTCAAAATGTAAACTCAGTAGAACCAGTTATTTCTTTAATGATATACTGTATGTGTAAAGCAATTCACATGCACTCTGGTACTCTATGGCAAAAGGTCAATGAAACATATTCTCTGATGGCATTAATACATTTTAACTGCTAGCATCTAGAAGAAAAAATATGCAGTTGTAATGAGAACAAACAAAGTATAATGCATAAAAAGGTATATTTTAGTCTTCTGTCATTGAACATTCCTCTCTTCTACTAGATTATTCACAAATAAAATGAAATTCTCAGATTCACCTTAACCTTTAAGAAGTTCATGGGAAGCTTTATTTCCATGTAACCATCTGGTTATTAAAATCCCACATCACAATACACAAAACCAAAACCCACGCAAGTTGCTATCTAATGTCTTTTGAGATCACAAGATAAATTGGACTTTGTGAATTATGATCCTGTAATTTTTATATGAACATCACACACAAGGTTTTAGTAGAGCAGCATTAACCTTCTCTTCTGCAATATTGGCATCTATCAGCCAAATTATATTTTCTAATTGGATCAAGACAGATGTTTGAAATGTAACCTAATATTCCAACCCATCCAACCACAAAACTGAGCCTTGGATAGATGAATATTTGCTTGCAATTTCCCATGCTAAATTGTTTGCTTGAAAATTCTGTTGTTATTAATTTTTAAGTATTAATTCACCATCTATTATCAAATATGTCTCTTTTGAGTTTGTTTCCATTTTGGGTGATCATATTGTTACTAGCAGAATGTTCAATTATTAGGTAATTTTTTAAGTAAATATTGAACTCATCTTTCATGAAACTAAACAATATAGAATCTGTTACTTGTGTGAAGGGTTAGATGCTCTTTAAACACTGCATGGGAATACTGATACGATTATGGCTAGAGAATATATTAGATTTTTGTCTAAATTATTCAAAAGCAGAGTTAGGTTAAATATGGCTCTCAGTTAGTATTCCTGATATCTGCAATACAGTATACTGTAAATACAGCATGCATCTTTTTGAATGTCCCTTAAGTTCTGTGAAGCACAACATGCCCTGTGTAGTGATGGGCGAATTTGCGCCATTTCGCTTCGCCTAAAAATTCGCGAATATTTTTGGCGAATTTTCGCGGGCGTTTCGCGAATTTATTCGCTGGACGCGAATCGCGCAAATTCGTCACGAATTCGCGCCTGGCGAATAAATTCGCCCATCACTAGCCCTGTGTTTTTACTTCTTATTTATAATTTTGCAGGCATGTATATTGTAGGACTGTGTGGCCCTTTGTAAGGATTCATCCTTCTGCTGGGTTTGAGCCAGGGACCTTATTTATTGCAGTCTGTTGCCTTACCTCTTCAATATTCAAGTACATTAGAGGTCTAGGCTTAACCTGTTCTGAGGTTCCTATGGTTAGCCTTGATGCTGTTAATTATACTCTGGACACCCGGTGTATGTTCCTGATTTCCAAGTTCCAGTGTGACCTTGTTTCTGGACTCTCTCCTGTGCTTGTTTCTGTTTTCCAAAGCGCCCTGTTTTTCCTTGTTTCCCTTCTGGGCTAGTGTATGCCTGTCCCTGGATTTCTGTTAACCTTGAGCTGTTGAGCCAGTAAGTTGTTAATTTCATTATCCTGCCTGTTTCAGTACTATGGAACTCATTTACTTTGTGTCAGCTAAATAAACTTTCTCACTGCAAGCATCCCTTCTAGTCTCCTTGCCAGTCTACTCCCTCCTAGTTTATACTAATATTGACCCAGTGGCCCTGCTGGTTATTCCAGTGTGGTGTTTGGGGTACTGGGCATGGCACCCTTATGCCTAAGCTGAGAATGCACCTACAGGTGGCTCCCCTAGGAAAACACTAATAATTCACACACAGTGTTTGCTAAACTAAATAACTGTTTATCTAAAATAAATATAAGTAAAACATGAACTAATACATACAACACTCTAGACAAAGTGGAAATGGGGCCTCACTAACTTACCAGGGCCAGTGCAATTTCTCTCTCTAACTAAAGAAGGTAAAGTCCTTTAATGAAATTTCAAACAAACACATTCTCTTAAATCTTCAAGCGCTAATTTAGGATAATGTCACTTTAAATAGTAATACTCTCTCCAAAAGTCTCTTTGGATGCTTTACAGTCACTCTTCAGGTGAGTCAAGCACTTATGGACACGCAATGCAGCTCCAGCCCCTTTTGATACTCAGATGGGAATACCCTGTTATGGCTGATTCCTCCAATGTGGACTCCTCTCACACTCTCTGTCTCTCCAAGCACAGTATCTGCCTTCCCTGTGCCAGCCTGGTCCAAATGACATTTTATGGGGCCTTCCAGCTCTATGGGCCCACTGACAGCATGTTAATTTCTCACCACTGCATGGCTCTGTCTGCTAGGCTGCTCTCTGCCTTCTTCCTCCTCCTGCCAGCCAATCACAGGCTGCTGCATAAATTTCTGCAGCCCTAAGATTACTGTGCAGCTGGTTGCTTGGCAATGGTTTACAGCACACAGACACAGGCTCTGTGCCTGCTCCATTACAGGGAAATACTGCAGAAGTGCAAGGATTCTAAACTACCTCCCTACAAGAATGAGTACAGGTATGGGCCCTATTATCCAGAATGCTCGGGACCTGGGGCTTTCCAGATAATGGATCTCTCTGTAATGTCTTAATACCTTAAGTCTACTAGACAATCATGTAAAGAGTAATAAACCCAATAAACTGGATTAATTATATCTTAGTTTGGATCAAGTACAAGGTACAGTTTTATTAGTACAGAGAAAAAGAAAATCATTTTTAAAAAGTTGGATTATTTGGATAAAATGGAGTCCATGGGAGACAGCCTTTTTGGAACTTCCGGGTTTCCGGATAACGGATCTTATACCTGTAGTATAGAGGCACCAAATATACATGGTTTCTTTATCAATAGTGGTAGTAAGTTTGTTCTGTGGATGTACCGTGGCTTGGCACTGCTTTTGATGGCCAGTGGAGAATGTGGTTTCACCTACAATGTTTCCAACTGGGAAGTCTAGAGGTCTTTCATGTTATAGTGCACTCTTTGTGCTGCACTTTGATCTTCTGTAGAAAAAATAGCAAAACTGAATTCTTGGCAATTAATTCCTTACACTGTAGATCAGAATTGGTCAGCTCCAGTCTTAAATACAGAGAGTTTTTCTCCTTTTCTCTTTCATTGAACAACAAAAACAGCCAGCGCCAACCAAGTAGGTTGTAGTCCAAACAGTTGATTATATGAATTGTGTTACTGCCTATTAGAGCTGCTATTATGTATAGAAAAACAATAATATCAAGCATGAATTTTTATAACACATGCTGCAGCAGTTTAGGTTAGGGGGGAAGAGGGAACACATACACATACAAATGAAAATAATCCTCTCAATAATCTAAAAACTTGATTCACGGGGGGGTGGCGTGATGCGGAGCTCAGTGGACATGCTTATAGGGTGGCTTGCGGTCTATGCACTGATTTTAATAATATTACAGCTCTTCTCCGGTGCACAGGATGGGTAAAAGCAACAAAACAACTCCAACTAACCCAGTGACCCTGACAGGTAGCCAGAGAGATTTTGACGAAGTACCTACATAGGTTAAGTCAGGAAATGAAAAGACTAGGGGTTCAAATTATGCTTATATAGGAAACACATTTTAAAATAGGACAGATTCCGAGGTTAAGTTTCAAGGGGTTTTCTACAGTTCACATTCGAAGAGACACGGTACAGCAGTGGTTATTGCTGATGTTTTGGGTTTCTCCACTATGGATGTAAGAACAGATTCCTCAGGGAGGTATGTTTTAGTAAAGGGGACTATAAATGGCTCCAAATTCACTATTGCCACTGTATATTTGCCACTGACTGAACAAATAGGTGCGCTAAAGGATTTTTTGCAAGATCTGAATGATTTTCGCGAGGGCACTTTTATAATAGGAGGTGATTTTACTGCTACCTAGAACCAAGATTAGATACCTCATCAGGCACATCAAACCTCTCTCATAAAACCAATACCGCAGTTAAACATCTGCTTAAAAATAATATTCTAATTGATACCTGGAGAATAATGAATCCCTCAACCAAAGATTATTCATACTTTTCGCATCCACACAATGTCTATAGCAGATTAGATTATATATTCATCAAATATAATGACCTTTTGATGCTAGAAAAGGCTGCAATAGATATAATAACTGGTCAGATCATGCACCGGTAACTTGTTTGCTTAACCTCCCCATCATTTGTGGACATAATCCGACTTAGAGGCTTAACAACTCCATTATTAGAGACCCCCTCGTCAAAAAGGAAATGGAAACTGTCATACAGAACTATTTCAGGGACAATAAAACAGAAGGGATAGATCCATGGATGGTCTGGCAAGCGCACAAATGAGAGGAGATCTGATTAACTTAGGGGCTAAAAAGAAAATAGACAAAACATATACAATGGCCAATTGAATAGCCAAAATACATATCTTAGAAGCACAACACAAACAGACTAAGAGACCCTCATATCTAGCAGAACTAACTCAGGCTAGACAACAGTTGCAAGACATCTATAGCTCGTTCACAGAAAAAGCCATAGATTTGAACAGGAAACTGTTCTTCGAGCATGGGAAAAGATGTGGTAAATTATTAGTGTCTGCGTTAAAACACAGACAAACTCAAAATAATATCATGGCGACCAAAGATAAGAGGGGAAACACGACATTCTATTGAATTCTATCTGAATTCTATTTCAGAGAAAAAAAAACTATCCCTAAAGATGTTCTAGAGGCACATATTACCCTTATTCACAAAAAAGGTAAAGACCCACATAGTCTTGTTTCGCTTTACCACGAAATTCCCAAATTTTTAAGCAAAATTTGCAAAATGGGTGAAAAATTTGTGAAACAGATAAATATATTCGCCGGTGGCGAAATGCAGAGATTCGCCACGAATTTGCGCCTGACCAATAAATTAACCCATCACTACCCACATACCCAGGGGGATACAGGCACATATACCTTTTAAATGTGGACCTAAAACTATATTCAAAGATATTTGCACAACAACTACAGGGCCTACTGCCATCCCTCATCAACTTACAGCAGGTTAGTTTTGTCCCTAGACGAGAAGCCAGAGACAACACCAATAAATTATTTGCACTCATTACACATTATGGACAGAAAAGGAAGATACCATTTATGATTCTCTCTACAGATGCTGAAAAGGCATTTGACAGAGTAGGTTGGGCCTTCCTATCAAAATCTTTAAAAATAGTCGGTTTAGGCTCGAAAATGTTGACATGGATCTTCACTCTATATACGGCCCCTTACACTAGACTTTTATAAATTTTTTACTTTACTTTTTATAATTAATGGAAAAAAGGGGGGTTGTGGGTGCACACCTAAGGCTAAATTTTAATTCATTTAGATACAATGGAAGTGCTACTGATCCGGACAGTCAATCAATGCACATTCCCTGATGCCCTGTCTGAGTAATTCAATAGATATGCAAGTGCATATACTTTAAAAACAGGGTTTTTTTGTTACAAAGTTATGATCATAAAATTGATAAGACAACATACCACATCAAGGTAAACCCCAAACGGTGGTCCCTAATTTGTTTACCTCTGGTTATAGTATTTTTAGCATTTTACCTCTCTGCTTAATAGCATTACTTGGAGTAAATATCTCCTGTGCCTTGGTTTCAACATGTCGGCTAAATCCCCCGCCACCTGCTTATGTGGCTTTTAAGAGGGAGAGACTGCCCAAACCAACTTCCATTTTAGAAAAAAATGTGACAGTGGAAAGAAATTAAAGGCAAAGTGAAATAATGTGTGTGTGTGTGTTTGTAGATGTGAGTGTAGGTGTGTGTATAGTTGTGTGCAAAAAATTAAAGGGAAAGCTATATGAGAAGTGTGACAGGTGTAATATGTGTAAGATTGTGCAAAAGTGTTACCTAATGGCGGGTGCAGCAAATGAGCGCTGGTTTCAAACTAGGCTGGATCTTCCCCCGCCACTAGCTTTTGCAGCTTTTAAGAGAGAGAGATTGCACAAACCAAGACCCATTTTTTAATTTCTAATATGGGCGTGGTTTGGGCAGTCTCTCCCTCTTAAAAAAGGGTAGGTGTTTAAGTAATATTAGGTATACAGAGTGGTTTGTAGCATTCTAGGAACGAAGCTAATGGCCGACTTTATAAGCATTTTTTTTACTCCTATTTATATAAAAGATTATATGGAGGTTTTGGAAGGCCTATGTGGTATTTCATTTTGAGAATGCATATATTGGCTAGAAGATTCTTTATTCTTTCTTCTATAACTGTCTTTCAGTCTTCCTCTTTTTATTTCTTCTTCTTCCTGTACATTCAGAGTTGAAAAAGTTTTCCTATCGGTGTTTTGCCGCGTAGACTGTAAGAGATATAGGGAAACGTGTATATTAATAGAAAATCTGTTATGTAACTTCTTTTCTTAGCCTGCTTTTTATGTTTTAATGTAAAAAAAAAAAGAATTAAAAAAACAAAGTTGATTCACAGGGATATTTTTTTTAAAGTGATATAAGATTATTTTATACAATCTGGCTTTATTTTCTAATCTTCATGCTGAATCTCACGTCTACCAGTAGGCATATCACAAGTATGTATTCCTTGAGGTATTATAAAAATAAACCTTGGGCTTTTTTAAGATTAAATAGGCTATGTCCAGCTAAAGTAATAGAGAACGGGTTACATTTGACTCTGGCACAACAGGTTAGGCATTCGCTATATGGAAGATATGAAGGAATGAGGTATATGAACTAAAACTCACAAATGTACATTTCTCACATAAGCATTCACCAATGGGGAAAAAGTGGAACCCCGAAACGCTGTACAAAATGTCTCTGTACCTGCACAAAACAGCGACCTCTGATAAACAATAGAGAATCCAAGATGGTGACAGAGAACAAGAACTGGATTGTGCCTTGGAAGCAAGTTCGCTATCACAGCCACACACATCTGAGTGCAGCACTCCTCTCCTTCTCTGGCGAACAACCCAGAACTACTAACTACGCAGCCGGTAACTACCAATTTCTTCATGCAGCAACTGCCCTCACTACATGACTCACTCTCTTCAGTCATAGCGAACATACAGTAGTTAAAGCTGCAGCACAGGAAATTAATGCATACTTGCACTTGCTGGGACAGAGCTTTGACAAGCTAGAAACAATATCAGACAAACTTATTTTGAGACATAACACCTTAGAGGTGGACCAACTCATTGTACAAGAGGAATTTACCAAATTAAAGGCATACTGTGAGGACTCGGAAAATAGAAACTGCTGTCAGAACCTTAGGGGGATTCATGACACCATATCCCCTAAAGAAATCAGATAATATCTCTGATCCTTATTTTCAAAGTGCTGGCCAGATTTGCCCACAGAAGTAGGGATGTAGCGAACTGTTCGCCCGCGAACTAGTTCGTGCGAACTTCGACCGTTCGCGTCCGCCGAATGTTTGCGAACGTTTGGGAACGTTCGCATTTTGAGTTCGCGTTCAATCGTTCGACCATTCGACCATTCGAATTCCTTCGACCGCTAAAAATCGAACGATTTCCATTCGTTCGAACGATTGTAAGCATTCGATCGAATGAAAATCATTCGATCGAATGGCTTCGATCTTTCGATTCGAATGAAAATCCTTCGATCGAATGATTAAAATCCTTCGATCGTTCGAATCGAACGATTTTAGCGGGTGTTCGAAGTTCGCGAACTGTTTGCCGGTGTTCGCGAACGGCTTTCGCGAACACCAAATCGTCAGTTCGCTACATCCCTACACAGAAGCATGGCGGTTTGACAGGGCTCATAGAGCACTTGGCACAATAACCTAAAGACATCATAGTCTGCTGCCATTATTTTGAAAGTAAAGAGAAATTCAGTAATCTCTATAGGTTTCAAAGACGCAAAGCTAAAAATATACAAGAACACTTTGCTAATTAGATTAGCCAAAAAAGGTAATTGAAACATGTTGCACAGCACCTGTGTGACAACATCATTCCCTAAAGATGAGGGTCCCCCTTCAAACTGATTGTTACAATAAAAAGTCAACCATTCACCCTCATGGATGCAAGCAAAGGCAATAAATTATACATACACTGGGACTTCCTCCAATACAAGAAGTCAATGAGAAACCTAAAATCCAGACTATGAGAGTCTCCAGAGTGGGAAAATGTCTGCCCCCAGTGCTTGAGGCCCTCCCTCTCTCAAACAGATCTGGATCACCAACTTGAGAGCTCACTATTCCATTTCTACTACATGGATACTCTACTTATTTACTGATAGATACATCTATATGAACTCAGCCTTTCATGCTTTAAATGCATACAGGACACTGTTGGCAAAAACAAGGCAGCCACCTGGATAGGGATGTAGCGAACTGTTCTGCTGCGAACTAGTTCGCGCGAACTTCGACCGTTCGCGTCCGCCGAATGTTCGCGAACGTTTGGGAACGTTCGCATTTTGAGTTTGCGTTCGATTCAAATACAAGTCGTTCGACCATTCGACCATTCAAATTCCTTCGACCGCTAAAATCGAACGATTTCCATTCGTTCGAACGATTGTAAGCATTCGATCGAATGAAAAGCATTCGATCGAATGGCTTCGATCGTTCGATTCGAATGAAAATCCTTCGATCGAATGATTAAAATCCTTCGATCGAATGATTAAAATCCTTCGATCGTTCGAATCGAACGATTTTAGCGGGTGTTCGAAGTTCGCGAACGTTGGCATTTTTTGCCGGTGTTCGCGAACGGCGTTCGCGAACACCAAATCGGAGGTTCGCTACATCCCTACACCTGGACGCTTTAATGTCACCAGTTAGTAAGGTAAAGGTAAACTGTACAGTTTTTCCTCCTGTGTTTGTTGCTTTATGTTCCCCCTTCTCACTTTTTGGAAGGGAATTGGTTCCAATTCTTAATTAATTTTTTCAGTTTTCAGTTTTTTCTAAAATAAATTTATTTTGACATACACCATGGCTTATAAGCACCAGCACATTTGTTTGACCTACTATATCCAAAAACTCAGCTACTATATTTAATTTTACACATAGTAAGCTTGACCTTGGTCAAACCACAAAGACATCCCCTCCCAGTGCATCCACTTCAACACCTAGGGGCCGATTCACTAAGCTCGAGTGAAGGATTCGAATGAAAAAAATTCGAATTTCGAAGTATTTTTTTGGTACTTCGACCATCGAATTGGTTAAATTCGTTCGAATACGAACGAAATCGAACGAATCTTACGAAAAATCGTTCGACTATTCGACCATTCGATAGTCGAAGTACTTTCCCTTTAAAAAAAACTTCGACCCCCTACTTCGGCAGGTAAAACCTACCGAAGTCAATGTTAGCCTATGGGGAAGGTCCCCATAGGTTTGCTAACCTTTTTATGATCGAAGGATTTTCCTTCGATCGTTGGATTAAAATCCTTCGAATCGTTCGATTCGAAGGATTTAATCGTTCGATCGAACGAAAAATCGTTTGATCAATCGAACGAACGTTTAGCGCTAAATCCTTCGACTTCGATATTCGAAGTCGAAGGATTTCAATTCGAGGGTCGAATTTCGAAGTATTTTTTACTTCGAAATTCGATCCTTAGTGAATCTGCCCCCTATTGTTTCCCAGTGATCAGAAGGGTTTTCTGATTGATACCTACTTCTCTATAATGGATAGTATGTCAGTGGTTCTTACTATGCTAAGCTACTAGTGTGTTACAAAGTCTTAATGTCCAGGTTTCTAATCTTTCTATTTATGCTTTTAGGGTTGATGACCACCTATGTTTTTGCGATGAAAACTTATGTACAGGTTCAGTCTTTCGAGAACGAAAATAAAAAAAGTGGGAAATTTACTTCAGTGTGACTCAGCACCATACTTCTGGCCCAATTCCATTATTTGTCTATTGTTTCCAGTTTTATCTTTCTACAATAGAGAGGGAAAACACTTTAACATGTATACCGATACAGTTTATATACCAACATATATATGAATTAATACTACAATGAATCATCTAGGAAAAGAGCTTTAGAGAACTAACTAGACTCAAAACCAACATTGCGTTCTTTCATGAATGGCACTTTGAAGCCTCCAATAATAAACTGCAATCTCTTTTATACCCAGGATTTTATCAGGCTTGCAGTTTTCCAAAAAAAGCAGAGGTGATAATGCTAATTCACAAGAACTGCCCTCTGAGGGTAACAAAACAAAGTCTGGTTCTCCAATCACTTTACTGAATGTTTATGCCACAAATACCAGACAAATCCATATGTTGCGTAAAACACTATCCCTGACTTCTAAATTTTCCTCCACCATTACAATAGCAGGGGGGAACTGTAACTAACTAAATATTGGACAGGGAAACACTTCCACATCAAAGTAATACAATATCTCAAAAAGCTAAACAATTCAGAACCTTAATTAGAATGTATGAACTATTTGAATTGTAGCATTTGAACCATCCCAGGTTATGGAGGTATATATTTTATTCATCACCCCATTACACCTACATAAGGTTAGATTATTTCTTTGTATCTCAAAATTGTCTGAAGCATCAAATAGATATTTCTATTCAAGCAATATGCTCCAGATAGCTTTACCACCCATACGGCAGAAACAGTCAAGTTCGAGACTAAATTAAACCATTCTACACAACCCAGACACACAGAAAACTATAGCTAACCTCATCAAATAATATGTTGACCTTAATAAAGGGTCTAAAGCTTTAACCTGGGAAGCCATTAAGGCAATTATAAAAGGCCACATCATCTCACTCACCACAGCTAATGCAACCCACAAGAGACTTTTGGGGCAATGTAATATGTTTTGTTTGTTAGCAAAAAAGGTGTTTGCTAACGTTAGCGACCATGTTTGCACCATTTTTTACCTCAATGACTTTCTTGCAAATATTTTGACCAAATTTCTTTTACAAACATTTGCAGTGTATGTAGTAAAACCATTATTTGAGACAAAATATTTAACAAAACTCCAGAGCAAGTGTTAAAGACAATTTGCAATTAAGATGTGCAATGCAATAAAGACTAACAAAGAATACTACCTTTCACCATTGACAATACACATGGCCAATCTTACAATGAAACAGGGAGGGGGTAATAATGTGAATGGAATCTTTCGTTAAATATTGGTCTAGGGCTTCAGTTGTGTATTGGTCTCGGTTAAAAATACAGTCTCCTGCGTATCTGAGTAGAGCTGCTGTATTGTATTCTTTGACATTAGGGAAATGGGTTCCTCCCAGAGTATTAGGTTGTTCTAATTTTAAGAGCCTGATTATCGGGCATTTTTTGTTCCAGATAAAGGTTCTGAAGATGTGGTTCTGAAGATGTGGTTTAATCGTTTTATTTATGTTGGTTTAATGTAGCAAGGTAACATTTGTAGTGGATATGGAGTTTAAGAAATATGACCATTTTGATAAGATGAATTCTGCCAATGAATGTTAAATTTATGTTTCCATTTTTGTATCTCCTGTTGTATGTCATCTATTATTTTTCTTATATTTAATGCATATATGTTTTTGTAGTGTGAAGGTATTTTGATTCCTTAATACACTATTTGATATGTTGTGTAGTTTTTTTGAAGGGGAAATGTGTGAGCCAGTCTGTGGATTCCAAGTGGGGGAGTTAAGTTTATTTGAAATGCAACTACTTTTCCAAATTTGTGTATGATCTCTAATTATATAGGTATTTATGTTTTGGGTTGGCCTTAAAATAAAAAGATGTTGTCGGCAAAAGGCTTCACTAGGCTTTGGCGAATTTGAGCCATTTTGTTTCACCAAAAATTCGTCCACCAGCGAAATGAGAAGCGTCAAATTTTTTTGACGCATGCTGTTTTTATTTTGACGCATAAAGCCATACACGGCTATGGGCGTCATTTCCACAGTGAAACAAGGCAAACAAATTCGCCCATCCCTAGCCGTCACCTTTAGGGTGGTGGCAGATGAGGCTACTGGGGAGATTAGTCGCCCTGCTGAGATTAGTCGCCGAAGAAGAGGCGTTTTGTCGCTGGGCGACTAATCTCCCCCAGTAGCCACGTCTGCCACCACCCTTAAATATGTTTGTCTGCCTTGTATTCCTTTTATGTTTGTGTTTTTTACTGTATGTTTTATTAGTGGGTCGATGGCTATGTTAAAGAGAAGAGATGATAATGGGCAGCCCTGACATGTACCTCTTTTAATTGGTAACCTATCTGTGTTGAGGTTGTTAAATGTAATAAATGCTGTAGGGGTGGAGTATAGACTTTTGTATAGGTTAAATATGTGGATGTTGAAATTTAAATATGCGCCTTAGGTGTGCGTGTGATATTCTGTTGAAGGCTTTATCTGCATCTAGCTTTATTAACATGCTATGTTTCCTTTTCTCTAGGTCACTATAATAAACGGTAATATAATGTTCCAGAGTGCACAGACTTGATGTCAATTTTTAAGGAATCCTACTTGGTGTTCGGTGAGTATGTTGGGTACTATTCGTTGTAGTCTGTCTGCCATTATTTTGGTCAAGATCTTTTTGTCTTGGTTTAAAAGTGATATTGGTCTGTATGAAGCTGGATCTGTTGTATCTCTATTTACTTTGGGAATTAGTATTGTCCCATAATCCACATTTGCTTCATGCCATAGTGGTTTACCCTGTAAAGTGCTGTTATATAATGTGGCTAGGGTTGGTATTATGTCTAATGATAATTTGTATGTAAAATTTTGCAGAGAGGCTGTCTGGCCCTTGGGATTTCCCATTTTTAATTGTTTAATCGTGTCTAATATCTCTTTTTCTGTTATAGGTATGTGCAAAATGTCCCAGTCTTGGACCATCAGTTTCTCAAGACCAGCTTCTCGTAGGAATTCATCTTCTGAGACGTCATAGAATTTCCTAAAATATTCTGTAAGTTCATTTGTAATTTGTTTAGTATCACGTGTCCATCCAACTGATTTCTTGTATAAATATGGTGCAGAACTGTCTTTTAGCCAACTGTGCTAATAATTTCCAGATTTATTACCATGTCTGTAAAATGTATTTGCTTTTCTTCCTGTGGGTTGGTTTTTTGAAAGCTATATAGTGTTTTGTTAATTGTTTTTGTAAGCTATTATATTTTTCATTATAGCTCTTCCTTTGTTTGATGTTTGATTTGAAGTATGAAGTTATCTATTCCCTTAATACCGGTTTTGTTGCTGCCCATAATAGTTGTGTGTTGTCCCAATGGTCAATGTTGTCATCCATATAATTTGCCCAACTTGATTTTAGAAATAGTTGGAAGTATTCTCTCAGATAGGCTGGAAGCCTCCAATTGCAAGATTGAGTTGGGGCATTTTCAGTTTCAGATTTGCTGAGATTGGGGTGTGATCTGCATTATCTATATAGTTTATTTTGGCAGAAGCAGTGGTAGCAGTGTCTGTGAAATTAATAGATAATCTAATCTTGAATGCATGTTATATACACCTGAATAAAAGGTGTAATATATTGCTATGGGATGTACAGTATGTGTCTGTATGTATCATTTAGCTGTATAACTTCGCATAGTGTATGTAGAGTTTTGCTCTGTTTCATGAGTGTGTGGTTGATTTTCCAGTTTTGTCGATGGGGTCATCTCAAACTGCATTGGCATCTCCACCTAGTATAATATTCACAGCCTCCCTGGAGTTGATCCACTGTAGCACATTTGTAAAGAAATATTTATCATTTGGGGTGTAAATATTTGTGTATACAGTTCCATGAATGTCTAGATTTATCATTACATATTGACCATTCTTGTACTTATACATTTTCAGAATATCACATTGTAGATCTTTATTAATAAATATTGCTACCCCTCTTGATTTGGTAGTAAAGGATGCATCTATCACTATTTGTAGCCATTTATCTTTTAACATTTGGTTATCTTTTCTACGCCAGTGAGTTTCTTGTAGTAGGATTATTCAGGCTTTTTCTCAGTCTATCCAGAACTTTTCTCCATTTTATCTGAGAGTTTAGGTCTCCTACATTCCAGAAGAGTATCTGGAGTTGGTCAGTGGGTTTTTCCATTACAATGCTTGTCTCATTTAAATCTGCCATCTGTGTGATTTAACCTACTCCTTGTTTAGGGTGATTTTAAGCGAGCAGGCCAGGTCCTCTGGTTGTGGTCTCTATGGGGTCTTAAATCAACTAGGATATTTTGGGATTTTGCTTTGGTCATTTGAGCTGTTATCAACAACATTAGTAACAACATGTAGTCAGTAAGTTAAATATCAGTAGAAAGAAAAATTTGTAAAGTATTAACAGTAAATTATGGGGAGGGGGAGGGTCAGTTGGAGGTGAGGGCTCAGAGGGAAGGTAAAGGAAAAAAAGTATAAAGTCAATAAACACTTCTTTCTTTGGCCTGCTTTTTAAGTTTAACCTGAATGAATTGCTTATGTATGTTGTTCAAAATTCAGTAAGGTGTATTTGAACTCTGTTTTGACTGTTTCATATGTTGATGCCTGCACTTCCTGGCTTGGCAATCACTTCTTGGCCCTATATTATTCACCCTCCCTGACCTGATTGTGTTTCTAATTTGTCCGGTAATTAATGTCACTGACCTATCTTCTACGGGTTGCAGGTACTGCTGCTAGATCCGGTCTGGATCCGCAATGTTAGTGTGCCATGTTCCAGGGTTGCAGGGGAGGGATGAGCCAGATGGTGTTTGCGTCATTTCCCCTCACTATACCTTTGTCAGGATAATGGGTTTGATGTGTCTAATGTGGGTATTGGGTGGTGGCACATGATTTTGTCCCCTGACTTGGGAGCTTTGTTAAGAGTTTGGGTCCGGCCAGCTTAATGCCTTTTGAGAAAATCATGTGAAGCAATATTCCTTATAAGGATCTGGTCTCGTATTTATATAAACTAATGAATACCTTAACAGAAAAACCTGTTCCCGAAAAGTGCCTATATGAGATACTGGGAAACAATCAAAGAGCAGGAATTGTCCACCCATAAACCACCTCGGATAACGCACGTAAACTGTAACATGTACCTAGCAAAAAGAAAATATCTATAAAGTAAAGATGAAGAGTTACTTGATTCCAGACAGACTGGCTAAAATATACCCTGAAGCAAACCCAAACTGCTGGAGGGCAGCCAAACACTCTTTGAGTCACATTTTATGGTCTTTTCCCAAAATTCTAGAAATTTGGAAAGAGGTTTCTGACTTAATATGCACTGTTTTGATAATTACATTGAACACTGAAAAGCCTGTTTTATTAGCTCTCCCATTACCCAAGCTTAAAAAACCTCACAGAATCTGGTCAACCAAATTACCACAATAGCCAGTTTAGCAATGTGATTTCTACTATACAAGAAGTCATATTTAGGATTTAATGTAATAAGAGATTCAAGGAAATGACAGTTCAAATAACTAATACAGTCCAACGCTACACAAATGTATGGCAAACTTGGGAATACTACATAGTAAGCACAAAATATTCTGGGAATAAAGCCAGCAGTCCCAGACACCATTTAGTAGCCCCCCTAGATCAGAACAATGGCTGACAGTAATAATGGGTATATCCCCCCCCCACACCAATAGTGGGAACCTTTCTTGTAAGCCTCTAGATTGATGTTATTATTGATCATTGATGCTATTAGTACTGTATGTACGTTTTTACTTATCCAGACTATATACTAAATGCCTTTCACTAGTGTTACTGCTGTTTTTATTTTATGTCAAAAACCAATAACAATATGTTACAAAAAAAAAGAATCATTTAAAAATGTGCTACTACTATACTAACTGTGTATTTAAAAGGTCAGTTTTACTCTACTACTGCTTCAGCTAGTATACCTTATGGCTTTGTTAGAAACAGGGTCCTGTTTTCTGGTACTGTATATTGTAAATGTCACTCAATTTAATGTGCTTAATGCTTGTTACTGTCAGTACTGCAGGTTTGGTTACAGGACTAGGCCAGTTAGATTGTACTTTATTGGAGTAAATAAACCCCCCACAGGAATTCACACACACATAATCAGTGGCACTATATATGAAATCTACTACTCACTGCTATTGGTATAAAAACGTGTTTTTATTATGTATAATGATGCATATATCTAGGGGGTCTGCAGAGTGATAATGCCGCATAACATAATAAATTCACTTTCTACATCATATAAAAATGTATTATTATGGTACACTTAACTTCTTGTAAAGAATGGTTTTCTATAATTGTTTTACTATTTTCAACAGTTTTAGAAAAGTAATGTTATATTTCATCACATAGACAAATATACATAATATACTGTATTTTCCAGAGTTTGCTAAAATCAGATGATATACTGTGCACCACAAGCTATCACATATTTATTATTAGTGAAAACTAATTTTGCTAGCCTATGAAAGCTGGAAACAACAGAGACATGTTTTAGGTTTTACAGTTGGTTAAGAAGATCTGAAGATATACTTAAAACATAAAAAGAACCCTTGGAATTGGCCTGGCTAATAATTACATGAGCGAAACACAGCTGCTAAAGAAAGAAAAAAAAAAAAAGTTATCAAGTTATATGTTTTTAAATCACTTGAACTTGAATCATTTAAAGCCATGTCCGATTTAGATGAATTATAAAAATACAGTAACTATAGATAAACCGATGGCGTGTGTAGATACACTAGAAGAATGTAGAAACACTTACCGACTAGGGGTAGACTGCATATGAGGTACGTGCCTGATACCCCCCAAGCTTCGCGCCCTAGGCACGTGCCTCTTCTGCCTACCCCTAGTTCTGGCCCTGCTTCTTAACCCTTTACCTACCAAGCATATAGGTACTACTTGCTTGCAAGAAAATGAATCAAACTAGCAAGCATGCAGTACTTACATGCTCCTCATTGCACTGGCAACATTTGTCACAGTGAACCCCAAACCCCAGGCAATGAGCCAAGTGGTGCTGCTGCATGGGCCCTTCTATCGTTGCTGATCATTCTATAACCCAAACTTCCAGCCCCCCCTGTGCCCGTCCACTCACGTCCTGCTGTGTAAGGGCAATCCATGGCTGTCAAGGACTCCGAAATGGTAAATGGCATTTCTTTACACATTTACATGCACTTACTGTCTATGCATTCCCACACACTACATATTTTACTAAACTTAGCTTTTTTTTCTTTTGCTTTCTGGCTTCTTTTTCTTTATCACACTTTTGCACTTTTTTATACATATTTACACATTTTTTAGTTCTTCATTTTATGATTTTGCCTGTTGTTTTTCCCCTAAAATTGTTGATTTCACACCATGACTTGAGGATTGGATATTCTAACTGCTAACCATGTTGATGGACCAGTTATTTAGTTATTTTATTGATTTGCGTTATTGTATTGTTTTTTTCACTTTATTGCCATTTTATGCTTGCATTGTTGTTTATGTTTTTTTCAGCATTGCTTTGCAGTTTGATAGTCTGGAGAAGACATTTTTAGCAATTTTGTATTCCTTAGAATATGTACTTTTCAAAAATATATGGGTTGCAGGGGTCATTTTACTGTTAGGGGGTCTTAATACCAGTCAGGGGGCTTTGTTCACAGAATGTGAATTGGCACCTGCTTTAGAATGTCTATGCATATTGGGCATCAAACTGTTCAGTAGACCCTTGCCATTGATATTTATGGTGTTTTACCTTTGTAAATAAGAAATTCTGTTATATAAATGCAGTAAATTGCAATGTTTTTGGGCGATTTTCAGAAATGTCATAAAAACTGCTGTGTTTAGCGTAGCTTCACAGTTTCGTAGTTTGGAGTAGGAACATACAGACAGAGGGCCAGCCATCACATAACTTAACTATTTACAAACAGGACAGCTTGTGCTATCGCCATCTCAGGGTACTGTCATGGGAAAAAACCCTTCTTAAAATGTAATTCTGTTTTCAGACAGCAGATGGTGCCTGGAAAGTCACATGAACATGCACAGTAGGGGGTCCACTTTTGTTTGACACCAGGCTTCTCCTTTCTTACAGTATCTCTCTGTTCCCTCATTCCCTGGAATGTGGAAATTGGGAGTGATTTAGATGACAGCAAATAGAACACTACTCTCTGCTGTAGGCTAAATACACATTGTTTCTCATCTTGCACTTTGCTCACAAATGCTCTCTTCCGTGTCTGCACTAGGGTTACCACCTTTCCATGTAGCTGAGACCGAGCAGGGGGCATGGCAGTGACATCAGTGGGTGGGACCATGACATATGTGGGAGTGATTGTGACATCCGGGGTGGTGCTATGGTGCTGCAATCGGCAATTGGCCTATCGCCATGTCAATCATGGGAATCCAGTCCGGTTTTTCTCATTTGGAAAACCGGGCACGAAGTTTTGACCCAGGCAGCCCTTCAAAATACCAGGTCTGCACAGCTGTGTCTTATCTGGGTGCAGACATACAGAGTGGATTTTGGTGCAAAAAATCTGCTCCATTTGCCAGCTCAGGCCTATGCAGTGCCTTCGTGAACAGACACTTCAAGAAACAGCCCAATGTCACAAAGGCTTTAGGTAATTTTTAAAATCTGAGAAAGGAATGGGGATGGCTTGGAGGGACTACTGATGGTGAAATATTTCTTGAGAAATACAACAGCATCAGCACAATTAATTTATTTGTGACCTTCTGTGACTTGTACTATATCGTAACAAGTTGGTGTTTGACTACTGATGAGCGAATCTGTCCTGTTTCGATTCACCAAAAAATTAGCGAAAAGTATTCAAGTTAATAGGCGGCAATTTTATTTATGCACAACCATTTTTACGCATGCAATTTCTTTTTTCTTACTCTAAATGCATTAACGTCATTAGACGTCTCATTTACTTTTTTGTTACTATTTGTCCAAATGTGTAATGTCAATGAGCATTTTTTCTCACTCTCATTAAAGCCAATGGGTGTTTTTTTCTTGCACCACCTTTTTTGTCTCTGCTGCTTTTTTTGGCAGATGCTGAAATTTGCCACAAATCCATGCCTGGTAAAAAATGTGCTCATCACTAATAATAAATTTTAAATGGAAACCCAGGGAACAACCAAGGTAAAAGCATGTGCTGTTACATATGCATTTTGTGGTGGGGGTTCTTATGAAGAACTGGTCAGATATCTGATGCATGGGTCAAAAAAGGCCATCTCCCAAAACCAGAGTGACTACAAAAAAAAAATTGTATCTACAAATATTTATCTATCCAAATACAGCTACAGGTATTGGATCTGTTATTATCAGAACTTTGGGTTCTCCAGATAGGGGATCTTTCCATAATTTGCATGACTATGCATACACTAAAAAAATTATTTAAACATTAAATAGGCTCCAATAAGATTTTTTTTTTATATTTTAGTTGAGTTCAAATTGGGGGTCAAATACAAGGTACCTTTCTATTATTAAAGAGAAAAGGGTAGATTGATTAAATTGGAGGTTTAATCAATGGGAGATGGACTTCATCTAATTCTAATGTTTCTGGATAACAGGTTTTTGGATATGTGATGCTACACCTTTAAGGAAATATACACAGATATACATACTGTAGATATATAACACACCATGCTAGATAGAAAGGTCTATCAGGACTGGTAGAATAGATTATGGCTTGGACTCAACTAACTGTAAGGTACCTGTAGCTGCAGCTGGTGCGCGGGCACGGGGGTGCTCAGGGTCCTGAGTATTTCCGGCGTCTGTCGCACGCGCGCGCGTCTTTGCGCGGGCGCGCGTCCGTTCATTCGGACGCGCGCGCGTCGTGATGGACGCGGGCGCATTGACGCTGCGTCGTTACGTTTTGGCGCCAAACTTGTCCTGTAAAAAGACGTCAGCAAGAGCAAACAGTGCTTGGTGATTTCCCTTGCTAGTACTTGTTACTGTGTTCTCTGATTATCTCTTGGATTTGCTTTTCTTGTTACCGACCTCGGCCTGACTTTGGACTTCGATTCTCTTACCGACCTTCTGCCTGATCATCGTTACGAATATCTTCTGCCTGCCTCTGACCTCGGCCTGTCCCTGACTACGTTTACTGCTGCCCGCCTACCGACCCTTTGCCTGTTCTACGACCACGCTTTCTGCAACTTGCATTCCTTCCATCGTGTCAAGTCCAGCAAGCTGTACACTAACAGCAGTTCTAACTGCTCTTCCTACTTAAGTCTCCAAAAGAGCCTGACACTAACAGAGCGGGGTTGAGAAGGAACTGTAGTTTGGTGGTCTCTCTTTCATCTAAATGTCAATTAGCTTATCATTCCTGTTTCTCAAACTGACTAAACCAGCAAGCTGATTAATCTGGGACAACAACCATCTGTCCCAGCATTCCCATTCCCAGAGAGCCAAAATAGGGACAAATAATGAAAATATAGACCAAAAAAGTTGTTTGGAACATAGGAAACCATTTTACTTGGTACAGTAGATTGATGGACACATTGCTCAGGGTCAGCAACCCTTGTAGCACCCCTTGTAGCACCCCTTCTCAGTTCAGCAATCTTTGTAGCTCATAGTATAAGTTGATCCAGGGACTAGATTGCCATTTTGGAGTCAGGAAGGATTATTTCCCCCTCTGAGGTAAATTGGAGACTTGTAGAGAATTTAAATTGGAGTTTTTGCCTTCCTCTGGATCAACTAGCAGTTAGGCAGGTTATATATAGTGTTAAAAGGTCAAACTTGATGGACGTGTGTCTTTTGTCAACCAAATTTATCATGTTACTTACTATTTAATATAGCACACCAAGTAGGGTTGCTCGTCCTATCTAGGAAAAAAATGCTGACTGGTATATTTTAATCTTTTTTCTTAATAAACAACATTGGGCGCAAGCATTATTTTGAGCAGTCAGGTAATAGCAGCCCTAATATCAAGATATGACTGCCCAAGAGTCAGGTCCAGAATGAGATTGAATTCCTGGCCCAAACAACCCCCCCCCCACAGGCCCAATAAATAGTGACTGTCTATGGCATCTTATAGCAGTCCTTTTGGCACTGTCCAGCATCCACAGATCCTCCAAGCCTGGAATTCAAAAATAAGAGAAACATCCAAGTAGTTAGTGAGCAATATGTTGCTCGTAAAAGTCACTGGTTGGAGATCACTCCCTTATGGGATAACTCATTTCAGATTCATTGCAGTGTGTACTTTACAAAAAAATTGTATTGTTGGGGGCAGGGGGCTTTGTTCACAGAATGTGAATTGGCAGCCAAGAAAATTCATATGCCTTTTTTTAATTTGGCATCCATACATGCCATCTGCTTTGGTATATAGTATCTGTGCATATTGGGCATCATACAGTTCAGAAGACCCTTGGCAATTCATATTTGGGGTTTTTTACCTTTATATATAAGAAAATTGGTTAGATAAATTCATTAAATTAACTATTTTAGGTGTATATCATAATTGTCATAAAAACATTACATTTAGTGCAGCTTTTAGAGTTTGGTAGTTTGGTGTACAAATACATCATTGCCTAATTTGGATTTGTCAGAATGTGTACTTTCCAAAAACATATGGTATTCATAAGTCTTTGTACTGTTAGGGCGTCTTACGACATTAGGAGGCTTTGTTCACAGAACGTGAATTGGCTCTTTACATTTGGGGTCAGTATATGCTTTGCTATATCTATGCTTATTGGGCATTAAACTGTTCAGTAGAGCCTTGGCGTTCATATTTAGGGTGTTTTACCTTTGTATGTGAGAAATTGCATGAGCTAAAATGCAACACATTGCAATATTTTATCAAAAAACAAACCTCTGCCTTTAACCTAGCACTGCAGTTTAGTAGTTTGCAGCAGATAGACATAATTACTCATTTCGGATTTAATCAGAATGTGTAATTTCCTAAAACATATGGTTTTCAGGGGTTCGCAAACTCTTAGGAGCACTCATGGAACATAAAATGTAAGGGGGTTATTTATTAAAGTTAACATTTTTTTGGTCGGAATTTTAAAGGAGAAAACACTATTTTTTCATAGAACAAAACTTTGGTACTGTATATCTATGCATATTGGATATCAAATTGTTCAGTAGATCTCTAGTTTTCATATTTAAAGTGATTGCAACATTTTTAGGTGATTTTCATAAAAGAGTGGAGTAGAACGTCATAATTACCGATTTTGGATTTGTGTACTTTAAGAAAAATAATGTTGACCCTTTCTTAGATTTTACCACACATAAAACTGGCAGTGTGCTTATAAATTAGTGTAAATGTAAGCCATGAAATAAGTAGGCACAAGGTATATTTTGGGATCCTTAATGTATTTTGAAAACCTATCTACAATGGATGGATCTCCTGTATTTGAGCAATGCTGGCGCAAATCCCACTTAGAATCAGACTTCGGGAGCTATAAATCTGCCCTCATATAAATCATATAAATCTGCACTCATATAACACCAGCCTTTCCCAAGCCAAACAAACATACTTTATTACACTCATTAATTTTTCAGTATAAAAATAAAAACTGGAGTGACTGGATGTCTAACATAATAGCCAGAACACTACTTCCTGGTTTGCAGTTCTCTTGCTTTCCACTGATCAGTAACTTGAGGGGGGTGCACATGGGTCATAATTGTTTGTATTTAAATCTGAGCTGCATGCTGAGGATCAATTGCAAACTCACGAACAGTTATGTCTCATGTGTACCCCTTTAGTCACTGATTAACTCAGCGTTAAAGAGCTGAAAAGCAGGAAGTTGTATTCTGTTCTGTTATACGGCCTTTATAGATTACATTTTTGGCTAACTAACTATATTAGAAACATTTTTTATTTTGCACATACTATCTATTAAGTCAGCTGTATTTTTACATTGAACTGTTCCTTTAACTCCATTTCCAAAAAAGGCACTTCTCTGCCTTTAACACTCTTCTTTGCCATTTGCCACTCCCTCCGTGCACATCAGTCTCTGCTCAAGATATTGCTGAGCACTTCAAAAATAAAATTTATCAGTGACATTACACTACTCAACCCCCCTTGACTTTCACCACCCTCCCTCCACACCCTCCAGTCTCTTCTGTGTTCCTTCTCCCCCGTGACTGATGAGGAAGTCTCAAAATTTTCTTCTCACCTTACTACCTGCTCATTCCTTCCAAACATATCAGCAATACCAATCCTTGTCTAATTAAAGCCTTAACTCATCTATTTAATCCCTCACTCTCAACTGGAATCTTTCCTTCTTAACTAAAACATGCTCTTGTCACCCCATTCTAAAAAAAAAACACACTACTTTGATTTCTCCAATCTTCATAACCTCCAACCTATCTCTCTGCTACCTTTCTTCTCTAAACTACTCAAGCTCCAAGTCTACTAGCGACTAATGTTGTTCCTCTCCGACAAAAACTTGTTGGACCTCCTACAATCTGGTTTTAAGCAACAACACTCCACTGTAACTGCCCTAACCCAACTAACTAACAACCTTTTAACAGCTGACGCCAATAACCCTGTCTCCTCCTCTGCTATGCCACTCTGCCAATCCCATTGGCTTCCTCTACCTTTCAGAATAAACTTAATGACCCTGACTTTCAAAGCACTTCAAAAGTCTGCCCACCCCGCATCTCTGAACACATCTCTAGATACCCACCCAGCTACTATGCTCCTCTGCTGACCTGCTCCTTAACTCTTCACTCAGTACCTCCTTACATGCTTGCATTCAAGACTTTGTAAGGGCTGCACCCCTCCTCTGGAATTCTCTCCCCCGGTCTGTGCAGCCTTTCTCCCAACCTTTCTGCTTTCAAAAGTTCTCTTGAAACATAGTTTTTTTTAGAGAAGCTTACCCTACTCTGTTTAGCAACCAAATGTAATACCATATGCTACATCTCACACCTACTTATTTCTGCTCTTGCCCACTCCCACATCTTTTGACTCATTCCCTTCTACTTTAGATTGTAAGCTCTTTTGCTCAGGGCCTTCCTCTGAGCAAAATATATGTTCAATATATGTTATTAGTATTAATAATAATACTAATAATAATAATTGCATGTCAAACTGTTCAGTGGACCCCTGGCATTCATATTTAGGGTGTTTTTATCTGGTTACCTAATGACCTGTAGGAGATGCTGCAAAATGGAAGGTGATTTTCTGAAATGTCATAAAAATTATGGGAAATGTGTACTTTCCAAAAATATATGGTTTTCTTTGGTCTGTGTACTTTTTGGTTTATTCCTCATAAACTGCTGTAAAAGTGTTGATTTAGCAGTAGCTGAAATGACAGATCATTGATTGATTTTGAGCCCCTATATACCATATGCTTAGGTAAACCTATGCATATTAGGGATCAAACTGTTCATATCAGGCATTCATATTTAGGGAGTTTTATCTTGGTACCTACAGAAATGTGGGAGCTAAAATGCTGCAAAGTGGAAGCTTTGAGGTGATTTTTGGAAATATCAGAACAATTGGCAAATTTAGGAAAGCTTTGCAGTTGGTACTTTGGAGTAGAAAGACATGTGTAACCATTTTGAATTTAGGGAAATGTGTACTTTCCAAAAAATATGAATTTCTGAGGTTAACATTTTTTTTTTTTTTTTTTTTTGCTTTACCCCTCATAAAATGCTGTAAATATGTTGATAAAGCAAAAAAAAAAAAATTGTACATGAAATGACATAAATGATAGATCATATGGGGTGTCTTTATTTTGGTTCAACCATTTGCCACATACTTAGGTAAATCTATGGACATTGAGTATTATTTGGTTACCCAATGACCTGTAGGAGATAAGATGCTGTAGACTGGAAGCTTTGAGGTAATTTTAAAGGAGATCATAATTTAAAATGATGAAATGAGAATTGCAACTTTGTAGTTTGGAGTGGGCATATTTACCCTTTTGGAATTTGTCACAATGTGTTCTTTCCAAAAATGTATGTTAGAGTAATGTTTGGTGAATTTGTGTTTTGTAAATTTGGTAGTTTAATACTGGGATTGTTTGACCTATAAAAGTGAGAAATTCCAGAAGACTATACATATTTGGTATTGGCACATTCAGGAGACATGTCTGTAGTGATAATAATTTATATATGTATATTTTTTTACACTTATGGGGGAATGTAATATATGTCATTAGCGCAAAAAGTTTTCACAGACACCTTTGCAAATGTTAGCAACCATGTTTGCATCTTTTTTGACTACAGACTTGATTACAGACCTCAATATCTTCCTTGCAAAGTTTGCAAGAAGAATTTTACTGGCACACAGGAGTTGTGGTAGCAGGGGAAGCCCTTGCAATTTTATTATGCAATTGTGCTGCACAATTGCATAATAAAATTGCAAGGGCTTGCCCTGCTACTGCAACTCCTGTGTGCCAGTGAAATTCTTCTTACCCTTGTTGTGAGGTGGCCGATTCCTCTATCGCTGGGCACCAGGATAAGAATCTTTGGGTTTGTGTGGTGTGCGGCTTCTCCAAAGTTCTTCTTGCAAAGTTTGCAACCAAATGGCTATTGTGAACATTTGCAGTGTATGTAATAAAATTTTGCAATCACAAAATGTTTTTGGTGACAAAATAATTAACAAACTCCAGAGCAGGTGTTAATGCTAACTTTTGCTCATCGATACTGCGCCATGGAATATTTGTCAGTGAGTGTTTTTGCTAAACATACACACAAACAGCACTTCAAGTAATGATTGTGATTGTAATTTCATTCCTCCCTTAGAAGCCTATATATACCGGGCAAGCTTAGTGCCTTTTATTACATATAGGGGGACTTTAATGCATTTGGCATGATAAAAAACTTGAGAGAAAAAATCTCATTGAATCCAAGCATTTTAGCAAGAGAAAAAACAAGGCAAAAAAGTAGCCATTATCATAGACATTTTTTTAATCTGTTTACAGTTTTGTGAATTTTTCAGCATAGTGAAACGTGGTAGTTTCGCTCATTAGTAAGCCAGATTCCATTCAGTGAGAAAAAGGTTTATAACATGAAAACTCATGAGCAAGATTCAATCTGAGATGCAATTCAATTCAGAAAAACTTGTCTTGTGTTTTATCACGTGAAGTCAACTGAATTTGGAGAATTTTTTTTTCTCCTCGAGTTGAATCTTGTCTGTAAAGTTTTACTTTACTTTTGGTTAGCTTTTTCTCACTGAACTAAATCTGGCCCATTATGCCATTTTAAAAATCTGTGACCCTTGGACATAGCTATAAATTATAATAAAAAGTATCATGGTTGCCAAAGCAGTAGTAGTGATAAGTGAATTTGTCCCTATTCACTTTACCAAAAAATTATCAAAATTGTGTTGAAGGTTCCTTTAAACATATTTGGTTTCTATGCCCTGCAAATAAATATTATTTGTTCAAAATATATGCTTTCACTGGAAAAATAACTAACACCATAACATCCTGTACAGACTTACCTCCCATTCCTTTCCACTATAACACATGGACAAATACTATTAAAAAAGCCTTCATCCCTAAAAGATGGAAGTCAGTATAACCCTAATTTGGTTACTGTTTCTTTAAATAGCAATTGACCCTTTGCAATCCAGGGCCCTGAATCCCTTTTGTGTATGAAAAGTACTGGGGAAAGGGATTTATAGTGTAGTGCAGTGATCCCCAACCAGTAGCTCGTGAGCAACATGTTGCTCACCAACCCTTTGGATGTTGCTCCCAGTGGCCTCAAAGCTGGTGATTATTTTTGAATTCCAGGCTTAAAGGCAAGTTTTGGTTGTATAAAAACCAGATGTACTGCCAAACAGAGTCTCAATGTAGGTTGACAATCCTCATAGGTTCTACCAAATGGCCAATCACAGCACTTATTTGGCACCCCAGGAAAATTATTCATGCTAGTGTTGCTCCCCAACTGCTTTTACTTCTGAATGTTGCTCAGGGGTTCAAAAGGTTGGGGATCCCTGGTGTAGTGCCTCCACCTAGTGAACACTGAGGAGCACACCTCAGGGGGGTTTCACTAGGAAAAATAAAACACACAAGTTTGCAATGAAACAAATATAACTTTATGTAAAACAGTAGTGAAAGAATTTAGGCAATCTAATACTCAAGGCACTCCTGCACTGGGCATACGGGGACTTAACTAACTCTCTATTAGGTATCTAAATGTCCCAATCCTCTGGAAGAGGTTAATAACAGCACAGTTCAGTTCAAATGGAATGTCCCTTCCCAAGAGCTCTGATACCCCATATATATATTAGCTGTTCATGCTAACTTGAATACACTTTGAGCTTTGATTCACAAGAATTTTCAGTGTTGCTGATCTTTTTTGATGACTTTGGCGTAGTTGGCCATCTTAAATATATGTATTGTATTTGTCTATATGTATTTTGTGGTAACAGCCTCATTGCACCCCCCACTTAATGGTTTTAAAATTAGTGGTGAGCACAACTTCCCCTTGTTTGTTATAGTTATACAGGAGCAGTGACCAGCTCCATGTTGTAGCTCCCACCCTTCCCAACTATAGTCAGGTGATCCCACTGGTGTCTAATAAAAGGGCAGCCAAGTTTGAGAGTTTTACTTTGAAAGCAGCAAGTAAGTTGCAGGTAAAACTTAGTCCCTTTGTAAAATGTATAATGAAGCAACAGAATTCTTAATGAATCAGATGAAAATCAAGCGTAGGACTGGCCAGATATGGGTTGACTTTGACGTAGTTGGCCAGCTTAAATATATTGCAATATATGGACAATCAATCCCTGTTTTGTTTAAAGGGTAAGGCATTTTCAGTAGCAGTATGCACAAAATGTCTCTGTCTTAAATATATTGATAATGGGTTGAGTGCAGAGGACTCTTGTGTGTATATATATATATATATATATATATATATATATATATATATATATATATATATATATATATATATATATATATATATATATATACACATACACACACACACAAGTATTTATAATATAAGTATAACAAGTGTTGAGTGATGAGTGCTTTTTTGAAAAAGTGCAAAACGGAACCTCACAGCTAAATCATACACAGTAAAAATGCTAGTTGTCGGCACTGAAAAGGAACAAAATGCACAATAAAGAGCTTCTGTACTTCAATATGACATTTAACCTATACAAACATTTATCTAATGTGAGCATTGTGAAACTCAGTTTAGAATGAATGGTTTATGAGGTATACCTGTAGCTAGGGTTAAACTGATGTTAGAACTTGTTAGTCTACCAACAAAACATTTTCTGACTGATTTCTCTTGAATAAAGAATTGCTATAATTAGTCTTTTTTTAAACATTTGCTGAAGTTGTAAACCAATTCTCAAGCCTTTAATGAAAGATAATGTATAAAATAAAAGTGAAAAAAATACTGATAAAAGTAAGGTATTTCCAGTTATTAAAATATTCTTCTGTAAAGCAAATGCCACACTAAAGCAAAGCAATTTCATTTTTAGAATTAGTGGTTGGTGCATGACTTCTTGCTCTGGAACACCTTTATTTGAAGTAGTGCTCTGAATTGCTGACCTGACATTAATCTGCAGAGAGCGTGTGGCTTTGTAGTGCTTTTATTTTGATCAAACACTGCTGTACTATATGTAATGAGTTTTGTGAGAACTGAACATTCCTGTGAACTTTTTGTAGCAGTTTCAATAACACTACGTTAGTACTTAACTTTAACACAGCCTTTCTAGGCAGAAGCATTGGATTCTGATAGACCCAGACTGGCTAAATGCTGCACTGACAAATTCTGAATTAATCTCTCATAATTTATACACAGTATTGCATACAGATTTGGTTCTGTACGTGGTAGTTTCACTATAGTCTGAAATAAGTCATCCAGTCTGAAAAGCATCTTTGGGGAGAGATAAAGACATCATATTTTTTGAAATGTTGGCATATCTTCTTATATGCATTTTAGAAAGTAAGCAAAATACCGATTAACATACTGTCATTTTCAGTAACTACATTAATCTGTAGCTGCTTAAGTTCTGTAAAATAACATTTCCCTAATATCTTGTCATGTTTCACAATGACATTATTCATATAAGAAATAGTTTCCTAAATGCATAAGAAAATCCTTCAAGTGGCTGATGGGTGCAACTGTTTAAACTCATTGGGGCTCATTTATTAAAGCAGCGCAGCGCATAAGTGGACGCAAAAGGTTGTCTGCGCCATCACAAGCGTGATCGCTAATATATTTGCGTGATATTGCGCATAACACAGAGCTTTTGCGATGGTTTTGTTTATGCGCATTGCGCAAAAGATTGGGCATTTATGTCGCAAACGATGCCGTGGTTGTTAGGGGCGTGGCTGTGGGCGTGGCTACAATGCGCTTGCACTGCGGCCGTCGCAGATTTGCGTCTGTATATGTGCAAAACTGCACCCGGGCAACAGCACCACAATTTTTACGCCTGCCTCTTCGTGGCGTAATAGTAACGCTCTTCAAAATGCGCATTCCTGCCCAGCTGCGCTAGTATATTCAAGATGAACAACCCTTGTAAAGTGCATATTAACCACGCCTTCCACCCAACATGTTTATATTGACCAAGGTTCCTTTAAGGGTATCAGGTAGGCTAAACACCTTTGCAACCAAACAAATATTAGCACAGAAACAAATGCAGATGCGTCTAAGTGAACGCAATATGCGCAATATGTGACGCAACTAATTAAAGCAGCGCATTCATACATGAGCACAACTAATCCTTAACTTTGCGGTATCTTCCTGTGCGCATAATTTATTATAAGCACTGCGACAGCTGATACGCAGTTTCACACGTCGCACCTGTCTTGTGTCTACATTAGCGCACAAATCGCACTGTTAAGGTATCGTGCGCTACATTATTAAATACTCGCATGCGCTGGGCAAATGTCTGGCCACTGCGCTCTTTTTAGCGCTGCGCTGCGTTAATAAATGAGCCCCAATATGTTGTCTATTTAAGGATTTTGAAAATTCCACAGCTTTTCTTGCTGAGTTAAACACAAACATTATCATGGCCAAATTCTCAAACTATTACTCTATTAAACCAAACACACATAGTGACAGCACCCCAATTCCCACGTTCACAGGCACATAGCCTCCTTGCTCTGAGACTATACTGAGATTCTAATTATCATAATATACCTTTCAACAAACACCCGCACTATGCAGAGTCTGGTGGACCAGTGGAATAAATTGCCTGGCCCAAATCATACCAGCTTCCAGGAACAAAAGAAACATATTTCTTTTTACAAAGAAAACATATTTCCTTTTTAGTAACAAACTCATGGGAGTTTACATCTCTTACTAGGCAGAAATTAAAGGCCAGCCTTTTTTACATATTCCTTTAGTCATTCCACACCTTGCTTTATTAAATATTATGTGCTGAATAGAATATTGGTCCTTATACAGGAAGGTAAACAAGTGCCAAAGCTATTTATAAGTCTCTATGGGACTAAAAAAAAAAAAAAAAAACCTGCCTCATATAGAATAGGACATTTGTTGCCATGAAATTGTTTTTTTTTAGGTGCTGCTGAATACAAACTTTAATTAATTTATTTATTAATCACTGGTCTGAATCAGGTAAAGCAAGATAAAAATGCAAGTATTTTTTTCTTTTTTATGTTTTAATTTTCGATTTTTATGTTTTATTTTGGATTTTTTTTAAGAAAAAAATGTGAGAGGCAGAAAAAATGCAAGTGAGATAAATAACACTCGTTTCTGCCCCTCAATTAAAAATTAAGCAAAACCTATTCCTTATTGCTCCTTTAGCACAGGCACATGTACTGATCAAACAGGCTAGAATATATGGGTGTAAGGATCATAAACAGAGATGAGAGGAAGAGTAAAACAGTTTTGGGTGGGGTAGGTGGGAACCGGTATACTACCGAAACAGTACCTGTATTAAAACTGTTTTCTAGGACAATAAAAAGTAGAACAGTTCATTAACTATTGCTTTGGCAAATACAATTCCCTGTAAGACATCATGGAATAGAGTTTAGTAATATTGCTCACCAGCTTTGCATAATACTGTAGCACGGGAAATACCCAGAGATGAAAGCTGATAATAAGAAATCTTAGAAGATTCTACTTTTTCATGTTCAATCATTAGCATATCATTAGCATCAAACACAATCTCCTAACTCAAGCTAACTCTCTGTTGGGACTTGTGTTGCCTTTTGCCCTAAAAAAATGTCAGGCTAGGCAATATTAAACCATGCAAATCTAATATGTGTTATTAGACACTCTAGTGCTAGTGCCTGGTAGACATAATAGCTGATGACTGATGAAAGGAAAAAGGAAAAAATTGATGATTAAATGTGCAGTATACTCCTCCTCGTTGTTCAACATGCCTTGAATAAATAGGGCTCATGCTTAGTGTATTTTTTAACTTTTGTTTTATGTATTATGAGAATGCCAACATGACAAACTACAAGATGACCAATGTAATACTGGAAAGGATGATTCTCACTTCACTTTCCTTTTTTGGAGAGCTAGGGGTATATACATGCCCTTTAATCAAATTTTAATTTTCAATGCAAGTCCAATTTATTTTGCTCATGCTGAACATGTTTGTAGATGGTACACTGATATTTTAATCAGTGGACATTGAAAACAGTAATCTTGTTTGGAGTTATATATATATATATATATATATATATATATATATATATATATATATATATATATATATATATACAATATGTAGGAGAGCTGTGCAAGGAGGGGGAGGAGCCCCACCCTCTGTGAGCTGACAGGAAGGAAGAGGGAGAGAGGAAGTGCTGCTGGGAGAGAGAAAGGGTTGCTGGGGAATGAGAAGCAAAGTGTGTATGGTCTCAGAGTTTCTGTGTGGGAAAGTTAGTATGGAACCTCAGTGGCAAATAAACGCGCTCCCTTTAGGGTGCGAAAGGAAAGGGGGTCCTTGTCAGTGCTTTGAAGAGCAAAGTGTGTGCTTCTCAGGGCATGGAAAACCAAAGAAAGTCCTTCTCAGGACTTTGAAACAACTGCCACATAAAAGGGGATTCCCCTCAGCTGCGTTATCTGAGTGAAGTTTCTCCTGGCTGGCAGGCTACCTATATCACTATAATTTAAAAGTATAGTGTCCTGCCAAATAAATCCATCAACCGTTCCACTGTGTATGTGTATTGCGGACCAGAGAAGTTCCCAGCAACCAATGCAGGGGTTGGCGGTTAGTGGCTGTGTCACGGAGACGCTTGGTTCTTTTCAGGTTTTGTTCCACCTCTACAGGACATAGGATGGATCGAATAATGGTATGTAGGCTCCTGTGGGTTAAATGATAAGCTGTATGTTTGCAGTATGTATTTTACTTTTCTGTGCTGGTTCATGTTTATACTGGGGTTCCGGTTTCTAAGTAATTATCTTTTGGTGCCAATATCTCTCTTTTAAGCATTCCTCTGTGCACCATTAGGTTTTTCCCTGAAATGTTGGATTGAATAAATCTCACCTGTTTTGACGCATTTGGCTTTATTGTAATCTACCTTGGAGTGCTGTCATATTTCCGTATATATATAGTCCACAGGGTAGCCAGCACTCACGAAAAGAGGTTTAAATTGCCTGGGTGCAGTATCAAAAATTCCAATATATAACCATCAAGAAAGAACCGCACTCTCAGGTCTTATATGAATTAAGGAAAATAATTTATTGTTAAATGCGAGACTAATGTTTCGGCTTCCTCCGAGGCCTTTCTCAAAGTGTCTAAGAGATTGTAAAAATGCATTAAATACAAGAGTTGGCGGGAAACCAGACAAATTGAATCTGACGTAGTGAAATAGTTATTGAAACGTGAACGTGAAAAATGCATAGCACATATATAAATAGCAACTATAAATAATCTCAACGTTTAAAACAATAAATAAATCTATCTATTTACAGTTAAAAACATGGTATTATGTAACTCTGTTTCAATCTATTAGTATTGTTGTAACTACTTACTTCCTCAATACAGCATTAAACAATGTTACATAAAACATCCAAAGTTTGAGTTTAGATAAGAGGCCTGTTAAGAGACTCCATCTCCATCTTTTGTACTAATTGGTTTATCAAGTATCAAAACTATCGCTCGCTTTGCGGCTAAACAGCCCTCACAGTTATTCACATCCATTAATCACTGGATAACGGCCCAGCGTCTGCAAAGTAAATATTTTTTTTTCAGTTTTACTCACCACAGTGTGTCCTTTTTATGTTAATATCCTTATGTAAGTGTAGCCCTTCAGTTTAAGATCTGTGGCTTTTTTAATGTGGGGGCGTATGAGGCTTATCCTTCGCATGTCTATACACTGGGACCGTGATGAACCTTTAGGCTGTGTAAATCTCATACTATGTGTCACAAACTATACGTAAACACCCTCATTATACCATTCTTCAGTGCAATAAATCCATGCCATAAAAACAGTGTTGTAACTTCTCAAATATATAAGTGTACGGAAGAAAATTCATTAATATCCCCATCAATCAAATAAACCCAATTAATGATGACTATCGACTAAATATATACACACTATCATGTTGTTAATGTACATCTACAACACCTGTACATATGTAAGTGTAAATTAATCCCATGGTGTTAAAACAAGAAATAATAAATACATAAAAAATATACATAATACCAAAAGACTAAAAAAAATTAGAAAATGAAAAATGTGCAAAAAAGTCCCGGTATCAAACTCTATTTAGAGTCCCAGTATATAGTTCTTTTTAAACCGTCTCATGATATAGGGTTGTTGAAACTCCGAGCTTCACCCCTCTTAAATCCACAGTAAGTGTAAGTGGGGTATATGTCAGATCTGTGTGCCCATTCACAATGTACCAAAAAAAGGTGAGGATGCAATGCTATTGTAAAATGGTGTACCTATGGTACCGCCAAACTTTTATTTGTGCAGAAAGTGGCCCAAACGTTTCAGGAGCCTCACGCTCCTTTCCTCAGAGGGTAAGTGCACATGTGAATCAAATACAAGTGTCATACAAAAACACTCAAGATCTCCAACCCCCCCTCCCACAAGTTCAAACTATCCAATGGTCAGGGGGAGTCCATATGCGTCAATTTCGTCCATAGGAATTAGCATGCAATGGATTATTGGCTCACCGGAAGTGATGTCATGCCAACCAGGACGTATATATGCGGCTCCATTTTGCTAACCGGCTGATGCAAGTCTCATTCCCTTCCGGAAATGATGTCATGCCAACCAGCCTCTAGACGAACGGCGCCATCTTGCTAATCATTGAATATTCACCTACTGTGACTTAGTGCAGAATTTGCAGAATTAAGGTTCTTCAATGGAAAAAGCAGTAGTGTTTTGTGAACTTGTGACAACTGTGGGGATTACAAACAAAAATATTCAGGAAAAATACATAATTTTATCCAAACTTGAGAACAGCAAATCCCTGTATCACTGTGCAAAAAACAATAAGACCAAAACTAAATATACTATAACAAATCTACTGTATATACACTGTGGGAACCCCACACCATGGTGCCTACCCTTCAGAACAATATTATAATACACACATATATATATATATATATATATATATATATATATATATATATATATATATATATATATATATATATATATATATATATATATATATATATAAAAAAAATATATATATATATATATATATATATGTATATATTATAAGCAAGATACTCACCATCTTGGGGAACCCCTTCACATGTTCGAATTATTCTAGGGGATACTTTAGGTCATTTATCTTAGGTCTATAGAAATTTTGTACAGATGATTAGACTCAGAAAGATAACACTCAGTTTATATAAACCAATGGTACTCAATATGCTCATTTAAGCCATGTAGTGTAACACTGTTAAGTCTAAATGTCCATCTCGCTTCACATTGCAATAGTATTCCAACCCTATTGCCACCCCTCTTTGGTCTGAATACTTGTTCTAATATTTGGAATCTCAATAGGGATGCATTGTGTCCTTTCTCTTTGAAATGTCTAGCGATTGGAGTATTTTTATCTGTGGCAATATCAGACTTATGCTTAGATATCCTATCTTTAGCATATTGTATAGTCTTACCAACATATCTCAATCCGCAAGGACATTTTAGGTAGTATACCCAATATGTACTTTAACATGTGTGGTATCCTGAGATTTTCTTTGCTTTCCCGTGGTGGGGTGCATCACTTGGTCCCCCTTAATAATGCTGTTACATTGTGCACTATTCCTACTAGGAAATGTGCCATCAAGTGGTTTAGTAAGGAAAGTTTGTTTTAATGTATTTTCTTCAAAATCAGCATGGATAAGTCTATCTCTTGAATTCTTCCCTCTCTTAAATGCAAACAGAGGTTTCTCTTTGAATAGACTCCCAAACTGAGGATCATCCTGTAAAATATGCCAATTTCTCAAGATTATACTCTTAATCAGATTTGATTGGGGACAATAAATTTGTACACACACTGATCTATTGCGCGGTGTACTGGGTTTACTACTAAGTAGATGTTCTCTATTAGTCTCATACATTCTATGTTCAGCATCCTCAAGGGTCCCTTGCCGATTTTAGTTTAAGGTCCTCAATTCTCTTTGGCAATATAGCCTCACTGCTCACGAAGCATCTGACTGAAGGGAATTGATCGTACCTGTGATCTTGGATGGAAGCTACCAGCATGTAAATAGCTGAAAGTAGCCATTGGTTTCTGGTAGAGATCAGTCTCTAACCTGCCTTCACCCTTGTAAATTCTCACATCCAAGAATTCCACTGCTTCTCGGGAGAAAGTACAGGTAAATTTAATTGTAGCATGACACCTATTCAGATAGTCTACAAAATCAATAAGTTGTTGTTTAGACCCAGTCCATATCACAAAACAGTCGTCTACATAGCGACACCACCAATGTAAATACTCAGAAAAGGAGTGTTTTGTTTCCACATAACATTTTTCAAATGCCGCCATAAAGATGTTGGCATGTGAGGGTGCCATATTTGCCCCCATATCCATCCCCTGGATCTGTTCATAAAATGTTGAGCCAAACCGAAAATAATTCTTGGTTAATACTATCTGTAATAGTGTTATAAGAAATTCAATTAGTCTAGGATCAAGATATATTAGTTCAAATCAGGTCTGTATCCCTGTGGAATCAATGTATATAGACTCTGTACATCAAGAGTTGCTAAAATGTAATCGTTAGTTGGCATTTGGATCTCTCTTAATTTATTCAAAAAATGTGGTGTATCTCTCAGGAAAGATTGCTCTTCCTGGGCCAATGGTTGCAAAAATTTGTCCAATAGAATGTATGAGACTAATAGAGAATCTCAGTCTTTTTCAACTTATGAAAGTTCATCATGCAAAGGAGGAAGGAGGATTCACCTGCTATTAACACCTGCATCAGGTTGAGATTTTCTGGCGATCCAAAGGGAGAGATTCATCTCGTATGGGCTGGGCGCTCTAAGCCGGCGCTGGTCAGGAGGCCACTGACTGATCGCATGTATCCTGTATTTTCGCTCCCACATGGCCCAGAGTATTTAGGGTTAACATATATTTCTCTGGTGAATGCCAGTAACACGTAATACAGGGATTGATAAGCATGATTTTCAACTCCTCTACGGATGGTGCTATTGGCTGGTGTAAAAACATTGGTTATTGTGAATGGGCACACAGATCTGACATATACCACACTTACACTTACTGTGGATTTAAGAGGGGTGAAGCTCTGAGTTTCAACCACCCTATATCATGAGACAGTTTAAAAAGGACTGTATACTGGGACTCTAAATAGAGTTTGATACCGGGACCTTTTTGCACATTTTTCATTTTCTAATTTTTTACTTTATTTGTAAGTCTTTTGGTATTATGTATTTTTGATATATTTATTATTTCTTCTTTTAACCTCCGTGGGATTAATTTACACTTACATACAGTATGTACAGGAGTTGTTAAGCAGTAGATGTACATTAACAACATGATAATGTGTATATATTTAGTCAATAGTCATCATTAATTGGGTTTATTTGATTGATGGGGATATTAATGAATTTTCTTCCGTACACTTATATATTTGAGAAGTTACAACACTGTTTTTATGGCATGGATTTATTGCACTGAAGAATGGTATAATGAGGGTGTTTACGTATAGTTTGTGACACATAGAATGAGATTTACACAGCCTAAAGGTTCATCACGGTCCCAGTGTATACACATGCGAAGGATTAGCCTCATACACCCCCGCATTAAAAAAGCCACCGATCTTAAACTGAAGGGTTATACTTACATAGGTATATTAACATAAAAATGACACACTGTGGTGAGTAAAACTGAAAAAATGTATTTACTTTGCAGACACTGGGCCATTATCCGGTGGATGTGAATAACTGTGAGGGCTGTTAAGCCGCAAAGTGAGCGATAGTTTCGATACTTGATAAACCAATTAGTACAAACGATGGAATGAGTCTCTTAACAGGCCTGTTATCTTAACTAAAACTTTGGATGTTTTTTGTAACATTGTTTAATGCTGTGTTGAGGAAGTAAGTAGTTACAACAATACTAATAGATTGGAACAGAGTTACATTTCATGTTTTTAACTGTAAAATAGATTTATATATATATATACAGTATATATATATATATATATATATATATATATATATATATATATATATATATATATATATATATATATATATATATATATATATATATATATATATATATATAGTACGATTTTCCAGCTTCTGACTTTTTTCATCCAGCTGCAGTCTGAAGAATAAAAGCAAAATTTGATTGGTTGCCATGGTTTACTGCCAAGGTGCAAATTTGCCCAGATGCACAATATCATTAGCGTTATGTGATTAAACAGAAACATAGCAATAGAAATGTTGCTTAAATTGGAAATACAGTCTATTTTTCTTTGCCCACCAAGTAGTGCAGCGAATTGCAAACCTACAGAAGATCGTAAGGGTCATTTACGCCGATAAGTGCAGTGAGCCAAGTGCAATTTCAAGTACAATTGGCATTTTCTCACAATGCAGTATTTTTTCCAAGAATCTATTCCATTCAGTGTTTGTTATGCGAGTGAACCCTGATGATGGTAGGAAAATTAATTGTAATTGTCAAATAACAAATTGTGAGCTCAATAATCCACTTGGTGCATGTTTGGTGAAGCATATTGTATCTAAAAGGCACTGGCGATATCTAGTGCTGTCGATGAAATTATGAAACACCTATGAAATATGTATCAATCGTTGGAGCAGCACACTCCTGGGTCTTTCCAAGAAATTGCACGTTTCCAGATCACAGGTAAAAAGTAATGTTCTTTATTTTAACATCCAATTAATGACAAGTAGCATCTGAGGTCTGACGCATTTCGTGTTTGCCAGTAACGTAACTTGGTGGGGGCGGCCCTGGTACGGGCCGTGCAGACGGGCCCGTCCCCACCCTCATCTGGACGATGTATCTCTGCGCCTGCAGCCGACTACAGCCGGCTGCAGCACGCACGATCTTCCGGGGGGGGCCCTGCGGGGGTGCGGGCCCTGGCCCATTTGCACCCCCTGCTCCCCCCGGTAGTTATGCCCCTGGTGTTTGCTCACTTCCTGTCATAATGCACATTATTTAAACCCGCCCTACCAATTAATATATTAACTATTCAAATATATTTAAATTCATTTAAAATAAGTTGTCAGAATAAATTAGTTAAAAACAATTAAATTAATCAGATTCACAGTAAATGTTCAGTTAATATCTGTCAGAATTTATACATTAATTCTTAAACATTTTCCATGTTTAAAAGTCTTGCATTACATCCTGTTCGCTAGTCCTAATTCAATCATGGGTCATAATTCCCCTCTGGAAACTCATACAACAAGTTTAATATTGTAGCAACATATAAGGTTACTTAAAATAAAGTAGTGATTTCAATAAATGTAACCATCCCTGATTCTAAAGTAGCAACTAATGTCAAAGACTGAATTTAGCCGTTCAGGTTGTTGGGTATGTAATTTATAAATCCATCTCACTTCTGCTTTTAACAATTTTGCCTGCAAATCCCTCCTCTCGGGCCTAAAGTTACCCTCTCTACTCCTTGTAATGAGATCCATTTATTATCCCCCCCCCTGTTGCATTCGTTGAAGTGTCTCGATACAGGGCTGTTCTCATTCCCAGATTTAATGTTATTAAAGGAATTGTTCAGTGTAAAAATAAAAACTGGGTAAATAGATAGGCAGTACAAAATAAAATCTTTCTAATATAGTTATTTAGAAAAAAATGCAATGTATAAAGGCTGGAGTGATTTGATGTATAACAAGTGTAACCATCCCTGATTCTAAAGTAGCAACTAATGTCAAAGACTGAATTTAGCCGTTCAGGTTGTTGGGTATGTAATTTATAAATCCATCTCACTTCTGCTTTTAACAATTTTGCCTGCAAATCCCTCCTCTCGGGCCTAAAGTTACCCTCTCTACTCCTTGTAATGAGATCCATTTATTATCCCCCCCCTGTTGCATTCGTTGAAGTGTCTCGATACAGGGCTGTTCTCATTCCCAGATTTAATGTTATTAAAGGAATTGTTCAGTGTAAAAATAAAAACTGGGTAAATAAATAGGCAGTACAAAATAAAATGTAATGTATAAAGGCTGGAGTGATTTGATGTATAACAAGTCAGTCAGGACACTACTTCCTGCTTTTCAGCTCTCTTGGTTTACACTGACTGGTTACCCTGGTTACCAGGCAGTAACCAATCAGAGATTTGAACGGGGGGCCACATGGGTCGTATCTGTTGCTTTTGAATCTGAGCTGAATGCTGAGGATCAATTACAAACTCACTGAACAGAAATGTACCATGTGGCCCCCCTTCAAGTCGCTGACTAGCTCAGAGTTATAGAGCTGAAAAGCAGGATGTTGGTTTCTGGCTGTTTTATTAGACATCTGTTCACTCCAGCTTTTATACATTACATTTTTGGCTAAATAACTATATTAGAAACATTTTTTTATTTTGCACAGCCTCTCTATTTAGCCAGTTTTTATTTTCACACTGAACTATTCCTTTAAGATGTTTTCTTATTCAACTTTTTAGATTTCTGATGGTACACCACATGTACTGACATTTCAAGCAAGTTATTAAATAAACAACGGACTTTGTATTACAATTAATGTAACTTCTAATTTGATGTGTCTCCTGCGTCACACTACAAGTAAAAGTACTGGACACTCAAACTACTTTGCATGTGACACACCTCGTGGATCCACATCTAAAAATAGGCTAGCTAACCATGTTTCTGATCTCAGTTCCTTATTAAACATACTCGGTGCTAATGTCATTCCCAAGGTCGAAGCTTTCCTTACTACTACTTCAATACAGGTATAGGATCCCTTATCCGGAAACCCGATATCCAGAAAGCTCCGAATTACGGAATGGCTGTCTCTCATAGACTCCATTTTATCCTTTTTTTCTCTGTAATAATAAAACAGTAGCTTGTACTTGATCCCAACTAAGATATAATTAATCCTTATTGGAAGCAAAACCAGCCTATTGGGTTTATTTAATGTTTACATGAATTTCTAGCAGGAGACTAATGTAAATTAGAAGTTACATTAAGTGGCAAATTTACTTATGGTCGAAATATCGAGGGTTAAAGTGCTAACATGGCACTTCGGTAGGTTTTAGGTGGCGAAGTAGGGGGTCGAAGTTTTTTTTAAAGAGACAGTACTTGACTATCGAATGGTCGAATAGTCAAACGATTTTTAATTTGAATTGTTCAATTCAAAGTCGTAGTCGAAGGTCGAAGTAGCCAATTCGATGGTCAAAGTAGCCAAAAAAAACATTCGAAATTCGAATTTTTTTTTATTCTATTCCTTAACTCTGACTAAGTAAATGGGCGCCTAATTGTAATACAAAATCCGTTGTATATTTAATAACTTGCTTGAAATGTTAGAAACAGTACATGGGGTGTACCATCAGAAATCTAAAAAGTAGAATAAGAGAACACCTTAATAGCATTAGGGATGGGCACATTTTTTCACCTTGTAACGCTGCAGAAATGACACCCATAGACTTGTATGGCATAGTGAGTCAAAAATACTTTGCTGCGCGTCAAATTTTATTTGACACCCATAGACTTTAATGGGAGTCAGCAATATTTCACTGGCGGCAAATTTTTGACAAAACAGGTCAAATTCACCCAAGTCTGAATAGCATTAAATCTGGGAATGAGAACAGCCAAGTATCAAGACACTTAAACAAATGTAATGCTGGGGGGGGGAGTAATAAATGGATTGCAGTACAAGGAGTAGAGAGGGTAACTTTAGGCCCGAGAGGGGGGGATTTGCAAGCATATTGTTAAAAGCAGAAGTGAGATGGATTTATAAATTACATACCCGACAACCTGAAGGGCTAAATTCAGTGGTTGACATTAGTTGCTACTTATAGAATCAGGGATGGTTACATTTATCGAAATCGCTACTTGAACTATTTTAAGTAACTTAGATGTTGCTACAATATTAAACTTGTTGTATGAGTTTCCAGAAGCGAATTATGACACATGATTGAAATAGGACTAGCGAACAGGATGAAATGCATGACTTGTGAAAAAGGAAGCATAAAAAATGGTTCTTATTTAATTTAAGAACTAATATATAAATTCTGACAGATATATTAACTGAACATTTTCTGTGAATCTGATTAATTTAAATGTTTTTAAACAATTAATTATGACAACCGATTTTAAATTAATTTAAATAAATAGTTAATATATTAATTGGTATGGCGGGTTAAAATAATGTGCATTATGACAAGAAGTGAGGTCTCTGAGGAAGTGTGCAAACACGAAATGCGTCAGACCTCAGACGCTACTTGTAATTAATTGGATTTTAAAATAAAGTACATTACTTTTTAACTGTGATCTGGAAACGTGCAATTTCTTGGAAAGGCCCAGGAGTGTGGTGCTCCAACGATTGATGTATTGGTGATGTTTTTTCCTAGTGACGGACTCTGGGCGGCGGCACTCGGGTCACATAGTCTATGGTAAGACTCACTGTATGCTGACTTAGACTATATATGTGTTTCCATAGTGGAGTCTAAGCAAATCATGCCGACTCCGTAATTGAAGTGAGAGGTCTGGGGCGAGAGGCACCCGGCCTATTAACTATTAACGGTGAGCAGCACACAGGTCATAAGAGAATTTGTAGCAGGAGTTGGAGATTACCGATCCACGATTTGTTTAATTACTGTGAAACCCGTGAAAGGTGCTGGACAATATTTGTTGTAGCACGTGGCACATATCAAATATGTACCTTGTTCTTTCCTTGTTTAAAAAAAAAAAGTTTTTATTTCTTTGCTTTTAGTGGCAATAACAATTTAACACTTGTGTTTAGTTTGGAGTGCCCATGCATGTCTGATAGCACTCTATTATACAGATTTTAGGTGGCACTTACCATTTACTTACATGTCATGCATCCGCTGTTAGTCTGGAGTGCCAGGAGCAGTTTGTCACGGAGCGGAGCAAGATGGCGTCACCCAGCGCCACGCTCTGTCATCCCGTCACTTTGAACATGTTAAAATTCTTAATTTAAGGGCGCCAAGGTCACAGGTTCAATACCCGATTATAGGTCACATTAACTTGGCTTTCCTGGGTGCTCATAATTAGGGATGTCGCGGACTGTTCGCCCGCGAACTAATTCGCGCGAACATCGGCCGTTCGCGTCCGCCGAATGTTCGCGAACGTCGCGCGACGTTCGCCAATTTGGGTTCGCCTTAGCTGGCGCTTATTTTTGCCCTCTCACCCCAGACCAGCAGATACATGGCAGCCAATCAGGAAGCTCTCCCTCCTGGACCACCCCCACACCCCCTGGACCACTCCCCTTCCATATATAAACTGAAGCCCTGCAGCGTTTTTTCATTCTGCCTGTGTGTGCTTGGAAGTGCTAGTGTAGGGAGAGAGCTGTTTAGTGATTTGAGGGACAGTTGATAGTAACTTTGCTGGCTAGTAATCTACTTGATACTGCTCTGTATTGTAGGGACAGAACTCTGCAGGGATTTGAGGGACATTTTAGGTTAGGTAGCTTTGCTGACTAGTAATCTACCTTCTACTGCAGTGCTCTGTATGTAGCTGCTGTGGGCACTGCTTCTGATCTCATCTGCTGACTGCTGTAATAACCCAATAGTCCTTGTAAGGACTGCTTTTATTTTCTTTTTTCTTTTTTTACTTTGCTTCTATAAGAGCCCAGTGCTATTAGTCTAGCTGTGTTGGGGAGTGGGACTGGTGTGCTGCTCCTCCTAGTAGTTCACCACTACCAGCACCAACCAGAGTCAAAATTGTAACAAAGTATATTATTTGCACCTGTTAGCTGTTCTGAGCTCTCTGCCAAAAGCCAATTAAGTTAGAAACTGTTTTTTTTCTGGCTGTTCAGTGCAGAGAAAAGAGGGACTTTCCAGTACAAAAGAGGGACAGGGGGTTGAGTGGTCAAAAGAGGGACAGTTGGGAGGTATGCAAGTGCCACCTAGCTGTGTGAGCTTTTTCACATTCTGTCTAAATAACAATAATAATTCCGTGTCCGTAAACATCACCTGAGTGATGTTTTTACAGCAGCAATAATATATTCCGTATCCACTACTGTATACGTTGCCCTTGCAGGCATTGTTTGCCCAGTCTTTAACCAAGTGCCACCTAGCTGTGTGAGCTTTTTCACATTCCGTGTCCAGAAACATCACCTGAGTGACGTAGTGTGATTTCTGCCCTTTACAGCACAAAACGCAGCGCTGTGTCAACAATGTATTTTTCAGATACATTTTTGCCCTTGATCCCCCTCTGGCATGCCACTGTCCAGGTCGTTGCACCCTTTAAACAACTTTAAAATCATTTTTCTAGCCAGAAATGTCTTTTCTAGCTTTTAAAATTCGCCTTCCCATTGAAGTCTATGGGGTTCGCAACGTTTGCGAACCGTTCGAATTTTTGGACGCAAGTTCGCGAATATGTTCGCGAACATTTTTTCTGCCGTTCGCTACATCCCTACTCATAATTCTATTACTATTGATTACTGTACTTTTGACCCTTTGCCTGGACCCTGATTTCAATCCTGGGCTGCCTGTCTTTGAACGCTTGCCTGTATCCTGTTCTCCACCCCTCTGGTTACCTCGAACTGGTCTTTTTGCCTTGCCTTTTTGTGCTTCCTTCCACGCAATAGGAGCCACTAAGCCCCTTACATTGTTAGAGTGAATATAGAACAGTTAGACAATGTTTGGCATCAGTGCTAGGTAATATTTTTAATATGTGATGAAGGTATGCTCAGTGAACATTCTACATTTATAAAGGAATGTTTACACTTTTCCTATATTCATCTTTATTGTACATGGTAAGTCAACTATTTATGAGTGGTACTGATACTGTGCTAGCACTCTGTCCATTAACCTTTATGCCTCATTCCTGCTTTTCAGCACACACTGTTTAATTCGTTCTCAGTGTTTACAGGAAGAATAATAAGCAGAGTAAATGACAATGGGCAGTGAAAATGTGTTTGGCATACACTTTGACAATTTATACCTCTTTTCCACTTTTTAGTTTGTCTTTCTCTTGAGTTATTTAAAGTTATGTTTAAAAGTAGATGGAAAGCTACTGGTGTGGTTTATTCCCAAAATATTACCATACCTGCTAAATGGCCATAGAAGCTCTCTCTGTTTGTATAAAATAGCAGCTGCCATACTACCTTGCTGTGATTTACAGTAAATTCCCTCTCCTCCTGCCTTGTGCCTTGCTGTTCTTTGCTTAGATAACAGTAGGGAGAGGGGAGGGGGAAGAGGGGTGGAGGAGGATGATGCTGTGCCTGGGCCCAGGAGGTATAAGCCAAAAAAAGTAAATCTGATTCCAAAGCCGATGTGTGTAACTAGGAAGTACTATTTATAATTACTTGTTTGTTATTGGGACTACCTAAACTGGCAAAGATGATGTTTCTCTAGCTTCACTGAGATGAATATGGAAGCCTAGTAAAGCAAATTAATATTGTTATTGTAATATACCAAGGATGATCTCAATGTTATTGTTGTCCCTTGCGTGACAAAAGTAAAGGAAACGTGTGCTCTAAAGGAAAGTGAATATCTTAATACACATCCATTTTCTTTAAATAATTTTGTATTCATTACACTACACAAGCCCGGGAAACCTTTAATAAAATAAAATAAAGTTGTTATAATGCCCTACACATGAGCCCAGTGTATAGTTTAGATGCCATATGTTAGGAAATGTAGGGGGGAAGCCAGTTACCCCCCAAAAAATTACGCCCTTTGCAGCCTATCACCCTGAAAAAAGGAAAAGACGCTGACGTTTATTGGGAAACATTTTCAACTATTTTTTTAGGAACTCCTACTCTATTGCACTTCGCCTGGTCTGAGGTGGCGAAGGCAAGTCTGGCGCAAGGTAACAAGGTAAAGTTCAGTAAAATCTGCATCTTAGTGAATTTGCATAGTTACATCCATTCAAAAGAGCACAAATTCGACAGGCGTTAGGGAGCAAAGTACAGTACAGTTAGAGTCTCGAAGCTAACGAAGTTACACCGGCGACCGTTAGTAAACTGGTGAAGTTCTGAAATGACGTCATGCTGGTAAATTTTCGCCATTATTAGTAACTTTGCCCTTTAGTAAATTTGCCCCCAAGTGTTTTATTTTGGATTATTTTTAAGGAAAAAAAGTGAGGCAGAAAAAATGTAAGTGAGATAAATAACACTCTCATTTTCTTTTACCTTATTTTTCTCGTTTCTGACCCACAATTAAAAATAAAGCAGAACCTATTCTTTATTGCTCCTATTGCTAGTATATATGGGTGTAAGGATCATTCATAAACAGAGATGAGAGGACTCAGAGAATGTGTAAAAGAGTGGAACAGTTTTGGGTGGGGTAGGTGGGAACAGGTAGACTACCAAAATGGCAACAGTACCTGTATTAAAACTGTTTTCTAGGACGATAAAAAGTAGAACAGCTCATCAAAGGAAAACTATACCCCCAAAATGAATATTTAAGCAACAGATAGTTTATATCAAATTGAATGACATATTAAAGAATCTTACCAAACTTGAATATATATTTACATAAATATTGCCCTTTTACATCTCTTGCCTTGAACCACCATTTCGTGACTCTATCTGTGCTGCTTCAGAGATCACCTGACCAGAAATACTACAACTCTAACTGTAACAGGAAGAAGTGAGGAAGCAAAAGGCAGAACTCTGTCTGTTAATTGGCTCATGTGACCTTACATGTGGTTTGTATGTGTGCACAGTGAATCGTACGATCTCAGGGGGCGGCCCTTATTTTTTAAAATGGCAATTTTCTATTTATGATTACCCAATACTACTAAAAAAGTATATTATTATGATAATGGTTCATTTACATGAAGCAGGGTTTTACACATGAGCTGTTTTACATGACCTACATTGTTTGGGGGGTATAGTTTTCCTTTAACTATTGCTTTGGCAAATACAATTCCCTATAAGACATCATGGAAAAGAGTTTAGTAATATTGCTCACCAGCTTTGCATAATACAGCTAATACTAGCTGATGACTGATGAAAAGATAGAGGAAAAAATTGATGATTAAATGTGCAGTATACTCCTCATCATTGTTCAACATGCCTTGAATAAATAGGGCTCATGCTTAGTGTAATTTTTAACTATTGTTTTATGTATTATGAGAACGCCAAGATGACCAATGTAATACTGGAAAGGATGATTATCACTTTACTTTCCTTTGTTGGAGAGCTAGGGGTATATACATGCCCTTTAATCAAATTTTAATTTTCAATGCAAATCCAATCTATTTTGCTCATGCTGAACATATTTGTAGATGGTACACTGACATTTTAATCAGTGGACATTGAAAACAGTAATCTTGTTAGGAGTATTTGAGTGAAGTTGCTGCTGGCTGGCAGGCTACCTGTATCACTGTAATTTAAAAGTATAAGGAAAGGGGGTCCTTGTCAGGGCTTTGAAGAGCAAAGTGTGTGTTTCTCAGGGCACGGAAAACCAAAGGGAGTCCTTCTCAGGACTTTGAAACAACTGCCACATAAGTGGGATTCCCCTCAGCTGCATTATCTGAGTGAAGTTGCGCCTGGCTGGCAGGCTACCTATATCACTGTTATTTAAAAGTATAGTGTCCTGCTAAATAAATCCATCAACCATTCCACTGTGTATGTGTATTGCAGATCAGAGAGGTTCCCAGGGAGGGTTATTATAAATCAGCCTGTCCTGACCCTGGGTGAAGGCACGCCAGTGTGTGTGTGTGTGTGTGTGTAACTAGCAATACAAAATGGAGTACTCCAGCACACGTAATCTGCTCAAGGTTTATTACCCATGTTTAATGTCAAGCCAAACAGGTTACAACGTTTCGGGGGCGTACCCCTTCGTCAGGTGATCTGTGCCTCCCACCTCCGCCATTAAATACGTAAAAATCAAATGATTCCTTGGATTATGATAAAAGTCCAGAGTCCATGTAATAATTGAAGTATCCATTATTTCAAATAAAGTCCAAACATAATCCAACACCTGAAAAGTTTGAAAACGTTTTGTTCAAAAAAACATTTTCTTCCAAAAGAATAAACAAATCAATAAGGGTTACAATCAAAATACAAGGTTATTAACCTAATATAGTTAAACGATTTAGGAAGGAATTAATCATACCTTTCCTTTTCTAATGAAAAATTATCAATTTAGGAGAATCTGTAGAAATATGGAAACAAATTAGCAACATAATTCAAAACTAGCAGAATGAAACATTGTTACAAATAACATCTCAGGCTGAACTCTCATTTAACCCCCTCGGTGTCTGAGTTTGTAGCCTCACGTTGTGCCAATCTTATCTTGAGGCTTTGATTTGGTGTTTGTACCTTTTCTAATACCTGCCATCTTAATTGTGATGTCCTATGGCCTGCTTCAAAAAAATGTTGGTATAAAAAAGTTTCTTGTTTTTTCTTTTTATCACTAATTTCCTTAGTATGTTCTTTTTTTGGTGGTTTAAAATTTCTGATAGCAGCCTTATGTTCGTTTAACCTTATTTTTACCTGTCTACTTGTTTGCCCAATATATGCCAGGCCGCATGGGCACTTTAAACAATAGATTACTCCCTGGGAGTTACAGGTATGTTGTAACACACCTGTTTGGCTTGACATTAAACACGGGTAATAACCCTTGAGCAGATTACGTATGCTGGAGTACTCCATTTTGTATCACTTGTTGGAGGTGCCGTCCTCCTATGCCCCATGCACCGTGTACGTTGAAGAGGGACCAGGTGTGCATCTGCATTTCGTTGGCTGTGTAACTAGCAACCAATGCAGGGGTTGCCGGGCAATACGGCTAGTGACTTTGTCATGGAGACGCTTGGTTCTTTTCAGGTTTCGGTCCACCTCTACAGCACAAAGGACGGACCGAATGGTGGTATCTAGGCTCATGTGGGTTAAATTATAACCTGAATGTTTGCGGTATGGCTTTTATCTCTGTGCTGGTTCATGTTTATACTGGGTTTCCGGTAAGATTTCCCAGCTTCTGATTGGTTGCTATATGTTACAATGCCTGGGAAAAATTATTGGAGCTCATTATAAACCCTAGAAAGATTTGCACCTAAAAAGTGCTACCAGTCAAGTAATCAGCTTTTTTCATCCAGATACAATCTGAACAATAAAAGCAAAATTTGCTTACTGCCAAGGTGCAAATTTGCCCAGTTGCACAATATCATTAGAGTTATGTGATCAAATAGAAACATAGCAATATAAATGCTGTTTAAATTGGGAATACAGTCTATTTTGCTTTGCCCACCAACAAGTAGTGCAGCGAATTGCAAACGGTCATTTATGCCGATAAGTGCAGTGAGCAAAGTGCAATTTCAAGCACAGTTGCCATTTTCTCACAATGCAATATTTTGTCCAAGAATCTATTCCATTCAGTGTTTGGCATGCGAGTGAACCCTAAAAATGGTAGGAAAATGAATGGGAATTTGTCAAATAACAAATTGTGAGCTCAATAATCCACTTGGTGCATGTTTGGTGAAGCACATTGTATTTAAAAGGCACTGGCGATATCTAGTGCTGTCCCTGAAATTATGAAACACTTATGAAATACGTATCAATCGTTGGAGCAGCACACTCCTGGGCCTTTCCAAAAAATCACATGTTTACAGATCACAGGTAAAAGTTAATGTTTTTTATTTTAACATCCAATTAATTACAAGTAGCGTCTGATGTCTGATGCATTTCATGTTTGCACACTTCCTCAGAGACCTCACTTTCTGTCATAATGCACATTATTTAAACCCACCCTACCAATTAATATATTGACTATTCAAATTTATTTAAATTCATTTAAAATAGGTTGTCAGAATTAATTAGTTAAAAACAATTAAATTAATCAGATTCACAGTAAATGTTCAGTTAATATATCTGTCAGAATGTATATATTGATTCTTAAATTAAATAAGAACCATTTTTCATGTTTCATTTTTCACAAGTCATGCATTTCATCTTGTTCACTAGTCCTGATTCAATCATGGGTCATAATTCCCCTCTGGAAACTCATACAACAAGTTTAATATTGTAGCAACATCTAAGTTACTTAAAATAAAGTAGCGATTTCCATAAATGTAACCATTCCTGATTCTAAAGTAGTAACTAATGTCAAAGATTGAATTTCTCTAGCTTCACTGAGGATGATCTCAATGTTAATTGTGTGACAAAACTAAAGGAAACGTGCTGTAAATGAAAGTGAATATCTCAATACACATCTATTTTTTTTTTTAAATAATTTTTTTGGTACTTGAAAGGGTTAAGGAATGATGTTGTGCAACTACACCTCACTTGTGCTGTATGACTTATTGGATGCCAGAAGGTTCTTAAATTAATCAAATAGCAACAGGCTTTATTTTTTTAAAGCACAGGGTTTGGGTTCTCATAATCCTTGAGGTATACACATACATGTCAGGTAACATCACAGCATTTCAGAGCCAGCACTGTGTGGCATCCCTGTGGAGATAGCATACCACCTGGACAGATGCACCCTCAGGATCTCTGTACCTTGACCTGGATTCCCACATGTTGAATCAGGGAAATCACTAAACCTAAATCCTTATTAGGATGTGATCCCTACAATACACTTCATCTCACTAAGGCATTCCCTTTACTGGGGTGTGGACTCCCATTACCATCCACTCCCTCCTGCAGTGGCAGGGTAAAGAGGCAGCTCCATCCACTGGCCAACACTATACTGAAGTGTGACATGAACTTGTCATCAGCCTCTGGACCAATGATCCACTGTACACATTATGCTAATAAGCAAAAGTAGACACTGTACATTGCCCAGCAACCAAAGAACAATGAAATGTAGGCATTTAAAGCCATGAGGGAGTAGGAAGTTGTGCGCTTGCATAGGACATGTACAGTAAATGTCTTTTATTCTTTAATTCACATATGGGGCATATGTCCACTGAACCAGGGAAGGCAAAGAGCATGGCTGTAGTGTTTATGTAGTGTACGATGTGTCATTTACTGATCATAAACACAGAGCTCTTGTAATGTAAAGTGCACTTTTGAATTGCTGTGCTTTTTACTCATAACGCAACATATTTTTACTCAGAATTCCAACATTATTGTGGTCAGCAGGGGTGTTGCATCTGACAAATTGTAGCTGCTGCATGCTTGCATTTCAACAAGAATCAGGAACTATTGCAGTGATTATTTGTTGTAAAAGCAATGTGGGCACCCAGTTCTCTGCTGCTCCTACAGACTCCTGTGAGAACCCTCGTGAGGCAATTTCAGATGACATCAAAAAATGAAGTGTCGCATGTGCATTGTTGCAGGCGATTTTCATTTTAAAAACAATATATAGCTTACAGATGCAGCCAATTAAAAATGTCAGTCTCTTAGATAATTTCTTGCCGACCCCTTCACAGTCTCTCAACTGTATATAAGTCCAAAATCAAGCATATATATATATTCCCAAGGGGACTGGAATGAGTTTTAAAAAGCAGGACAGAAAACACTCATGGAAATTACACCTCTGAGGAAGCTGATTACATACAGCGAAATGCGTTAGGCACAGTTTGTGGGATACCAAGGCCCAGAAGTAAGGCACCACGAGGGAGTCTGGAGTGAGTAAACATAACTACCCCTCGCGACCCCATATGGACTTTTTATTGGACTGAATGCGCAAAAACCCGCTAGGGTAAATGTGAGTGTAAAATTTTTAATTGATTTTAATTTGTTTTTAATAAAAAACGGTATTACACTATCACTGGTTTTATCCCTGGCCTGAGACCTGGAAGGAGTGTCATAACCCGAAGGAGGGACCAGAAAGAGCTTCTCGTTATATGCATAATACCACAGCAGTGGTTTGTAAGTAGGCATTTTTATAGAAGGTGGAGGCGCTTCACCCCTGGAATATATTTTCGATTCACAGGAAAGTCATCGTCTTCCCATCACCTTTATTGCTACCTCACCACCCCCCCATTAACAGTCATCTGAAGGGAAAAGGGGAGAAAACACGTATTTAATATTCAGTGTATGCACGGGGTGACATTACATATTTTGAACGTATTACGCTATGCTTGTTTTTAATTTCTGTTGCCACAGGCGCTTATCTCTTCTTATACATATCCCCTTGGGAATATATATATGCTCGATTTTCATTTTAGCCAGCAGAGGGCAGGGGGGAGGCAGTTCGGGGAGATTGTCACCCCAAAGAAGAGGAGATTTGTCACTAGGGTGACTAATCTCCCTGACCCTAAACCTGGTTCAGAGATGGTTGGATAGGTCCAGGGTTATCCTCTGTCACTAGGCTCAGCAGCTCTGAACTCAGAACAGGAGGAAGGCAGCTGCTCCATATGGATGAAAGGGGTTATCTTTCACATTAATGAAAATTACATAGAAATGAAAAGTACTGAAAAGTGTATCATATAATTTAGATTTTATTGTATTGCTGACAAAGTAAGGGAATTTTTAGTAATTGCTTCCAAGAGAAAAATAAGTGCAGCAAGTTAGCAGGTGCCAACTCCCTGTGCTAATTTGTGGGAACAAACGAGGCTGTATTAGAGGACTACAGTAGTGTTGTTTGGGAGGGCAGGCCCTCCAGGGGTCCTAAAATAGGTACACAGGTTTCCTTTATGCCAATATTTTGGTTCCTCGTGGACTGCAAGTATGGAACAAAGTTCTACATTTTCTCCAATTTCGTCAAAACCTTCCTGACTGTTCCCAAATTTCAGGAGAGTTAAAAATGAATAAATGAATTGCCACATTTATCAAAACTGCAACGTTCCATCAGAATGTGCTTGACTGCTTTGAACATTACTCAGTACTATCACCCATCTGAATCCTTGCTCAACAACGCTTATTGCATTAGTGAAGAAATCACTAGTACAATTATTTTGCATGCTGATAATGTTCTACTTTTTATAATTACTATAAATCAGACCCTGTGTAATGTTCTAAACATTAGCTGTACTACAATGAAAAATAAACCTGCAGCACACTGCTGTAATATGGACAAATTAGAGCTTTGCAGCTCTCTTTGAAGGATTATTTTGCTAAAAGTTTAATGCAGGTCATGACATTTATAATATTAGATTGTCCTTTTACAAAAATTGCACTATGTAGAGTACTCATATGGGATTGTGGCTTGCACTCTAAAAGGATTGGAAATGTCATTGTGCTATTTATTATTCCTCTTTTCCTGGTTGTATATTCTATTCAGACAGCATGTATAGTATTGTGGGTGCTGTGACTGCCTTTTAAGATGTGTCTGGCACTATCCCCCATAGGTTATGTCACAGCTCTTGTCATGTAAAGATTAAACATGTCAGCAAAGCATTTTCTGCCTCCTTTTATTCTTTTATTTTTCTCTGAACAGAACCAGAGGGTATTCATTTTCAATAGGGTTTACAAAAAATCAGTACAAATTATCATAATGCATTTGGCTTAAATCATGAAAAACTAAACTGTAGATAAAAAGAACATGTTTTTCACTGTTCCTTAAGCTTTATAGAATATCTCTTGGAAGCAAAACACTAGAGGAAATAGGAACTATTTCGCTAAAGCATTTTTGTGCAATTCCAAAAAAGGTATCAAAGTGTTGCTATGCCTTTTCGTTTATAATAATTTCTTCTGTGGCAGTTCACACTTGTTTAAGACCATTTGCATGTCTCCAGGGTCAGCGTAATTAATCAACAAAGGATAGACTGTCCACTTTGCTATATAAAAATACAGGTCTAAGCACTGAATCTGCTGATGCAAGAAGCAACAACAACATAAATATAAACTATAAAGTGAGCCTGCAGCAAATAAAATAATTCTTACTTGATCAGCAAGTTCTGTAATACTTTAGAATTTGTCTGATTGATCCTAGATAGTAAATACTTTCTGGCTATTGGTGAACCTTGAAAAGTTCCTTTATTATTATTTAACTTTGATTCAAATAAAAGTGATTTGATAAACAATTAACTTGTACACAGTATTATTACTGTATAAAATGTAATTGTCATGCAATTTACATTAGAAAAAAAGTTTAAAAAAAAGTGATTGCATCAAAAAAATTACAAACACACTCAACATTTTTTTTACATTTGTTTCTCTCAAGCACTACTTTATTTAGAAAAAAGCAACAGAGCATTCACAATATTTGCTAAACGTCTACCCCTTCTCATTTTATTTCAGCTAGGACAGTAAGATTGTGGGTGATTTGCATACACCTTTCATAAAACTGTCATCTTGGAATGAATAGTTTGGCCATTTTGCTGTTATGTTAAATGGGCGTCAGTGAGATTTTGCTGGCGGCGAATTTTTGACGAAACGGGACAAATTCACCCATCCCTAATACAGAGATTATTGTGTAATTATGGTTCCACCATATAACACTATTAAATGAGAACATGCTTTTGTTTAGGTGTTCTGTATTGTAAGATGATAAGAGTTTTATGAAGTGTTTAAATCCAATATAGCATGGAGGCTTCTGCATTTTAATTGAGCCATTGACCTGGAAAACTGGGGAAAAGATTCAAAATACAGCAATTTTGCTCAGTCCTCATCAAGCTTTAAACTTTGATAATATGTTAAATGGTGCTGTTATTTGCAAGGCAGCAGAAACAAAGTCAAATGTGACTGACCAACAGTATTCAGATCCCAATGAACACAAATGAAAGAAAACTAGAAAAGCAACAGAGATACTAGAAACACAAATTTTTACAAAATCCATTCTACTGATATTCACTGTGCCATCAGACAGATACTCTTACAACATATTCAAGCATACAATTATCACTTCGCAAAGTGGAAACAACAGATAAAAAAGCTTCCCTTGCACTGCTTCTCATGGTCAGTTGAGTATGATTACACGGTTCATTTCACAAATGGAAACAGTAACTGAAATCAATACAACTTCTGTGACTGCACAACAGCAAATGGCAAATTACTCTATCTCTGAGTCAATGACTGTACATCAAAATATCCTGGACATGCACTTTCTTTCACATTAGCATATCTCTGCAAGCATTCTAATTAGAACACCTCAACTTCATTCAAAATAACACTGCTTAATTGTTATCAATATGCATCTCATATAATACATTAACCTGTCCTAATACTGACACTTTTACACTCCCTAGTTCTCCAAAGTAGAAATTTCATATATAACTATAGTTGCAAAAAACAAAAAAAAAATTTGAATATTAAACTCATCTACTAACACATAGGGGCAGATTTATCAAGGGTCAAAGTGAAAATATAAATTTTTGAATTCGAGTTTTTTTTTTATGGCCAAAACTGTGAAATTCAACTAGGGAATTTTTAAAATTTGATTTAAGTTTTTTTTTTTTAAATTTAAATTTGATTTTAAAAATGTATCATACACTGGCACTTTAAGAACTCAAATTGGACTATTCACCACTTTAAACCTGCCGAATAGCTATTTTAGCCTATGCAAGATTTATGAAAATTTAAACTGCAAAATTCTGATGGATTTGTCACAATATAAAAATCTCCACACTCACTGCTACGTCCATTCCTGTTACCCAAGTAACACAACACATGCAATTGCCTGACAATAAATTAAGCAAGACATTCCAGCATCAATTAAAAAAAAAGTCTCTTTTTCACAGGTGCATGCTGATATAAAGAAAAATCTTGAATTGCTACTAGAAAGCTTCACTCACTTTATTGCCATATATGACTGCCTACTGAAGCATTCCCTGTTGAAATCTTATGACATTTGTTAACATTCTTCTCACTTTGGAAAACATTTTCTGAAAATTAAGAAAATGTTTTCATGACCTGGTACATGTACAAAGCATTAACTACTTTGACAAATGTACCAGTTCTTCAGAATTGATTTTACTTCTTTAATCAGTCAAACTGAACCCCTACCACTATAGCATTACATTAATTGCCCAAAGTTCACACTAAAAAGATTTTAATCTAAGTAGCACAGAGCCCTCGGGTGTCTATGTGGTAAATAAAAAAGCTGCTTAAAAAAATCAAAATCTTCTAAAATATACTTGTGGCTAAGGGGAAGTAGAAAAAGCTTGATCTTCTGCAATGTGCAGTACATCTTTGCATGCCCCAAAGCAGGAGGTCTGAGGTCTAGTATTTAGGACAGCCCTGAATGTAAATACATCCTTGAGCATGGAAATAGGTTGGTAAACTTGAGTTTATTTGGAAGGATAAGTCATCATAAATCTACAATTTATTCAACTCTTTGTTAATAAATAAACATTATACATGATATTTTTCTATGGCAGATAGATCAGTATCATAGCAAAGAGCAAAGAAATGTGTGGCATTAGTTACAATTAGTGACAGAAACAAAACAACTTGACTATATATACATGTTTTAGATGTTCAATTTTACATTAAGACCAATTGTGGAACATAATACATACAATTTTGAGAGTCTGTGGCAAAAGTAACAACCTCTTATACTGTAGAAGAGAAAACAGCTTGTTATATTTAAGGTTGTATACATATTAATCTCATCTTTGCTTCATGCCTATTGGGTCATAGCTAGACCCAGAGCATGGGATTAAATTTGCATAAATTATACTGTTTTGTCCTGGGTGCACCATAAAATAAAACAATGAAATGTCATAGCGACTTCCAGCATGGAATATCACTGTGGCTCCCAATAGCCCCGTGACAGCTCTGTGAGAATCATCAGAGCACCAGACCTGGGAAGCATCTCTGTGATTACAGCAACCTTCTAAATAAGAGTACAACGTTAATCACTACATCCCCAAGAAAAAGACAGCACTTTAAATTTATGGTTTAACCCTTAAGGCAGGTGACTGTTGCTGTAGATGCAGCCTGGGTTAACTGTTCCAGAGCTGTCAACCAGTGTGAAGAGGAATTCAGGACTGGATCAATTTCAAACTTTTCCATCCATCCTATTGACAAAAGTAAAAAGTCACATGAATCCTCATTTATTATTCTCGTAAACCCAATTGCTGAAGCTCCAGGTTTGATCCACAAATACTAGTTTTATTTTCTAAGCTCAAGATTTTGTAAATACGGCCTAGTGAGTTTAATATTTCAGTAAAACATTCTGGATTCTTTTAGTATATACATTATTTTAAAGTAACAATGTACATAATGTATTTAATAGACATTTGTTATCAACCCAATATTTTCACTTAATGTGCAGGCGATGTTTCTCATTAAAGTCTTTATGCTGATGGATTTCAAGGAATGCAGTTCTGAATATTGCAGCATTCATCTGCACATTATATAAAATCAAAGCTGTAAAGACCTTCAAGCAGCTATATTGAAAGCTTGCACCCCCCGCTCTTGGAATTTTAGATACAAACAAATTGCAAAGAAACACTGAATAGTCAAGGACATCAATGTTTTGTAAATAAAAACATGGTTCATCTGAGCCATGAAATTTTTGAATAACGTGATGTTCCAGAGAATCAGTGCAAACATAATTTGCCAATTCATTATTATGTATATTTTCAAATAATAACAAAATACATACTTTATCAGAACCAATAATACAATTGCAGTAGTGCGGGGGCCAGCAACCTCTGATAGACATATCCTAACAATAGAAACAAGAATTCCAGCAAAAAATATTCTTTTGTTATCTGCCCATAAACTGCTGGAATGAAGGTACAGGAGTATAGTGTAAGAGATAAACTGAACAAAAATAAGAGAAAACTGGAGTAAAAGGGAGTAAAAATGAGAAAAAAAACAAAGAAACAAGAATGTTTATCAAAATTACACTAAACACCCATTTTAGCATTACGTCAATGAATAGGGCTTGTGCTGAAAGCATCCTTTTGTTTTCTATTGATTTAATTATAACATTGTTTGTTTATTTCTTGCACTAGACATGAAATTGAAAGTGAATTCACATTCTTATACCTGTTTCATACAAGCACAATAAAAACAAATCTGTTGTCCACTAAGAAGCCCTCCCCAGGTACAGCCTGTTAGGTTTTCAGATAAGGAGCAGCTTATTATTATTATTATTATTGTTATTATACTGCATATTCAAAAAAATATCTCTCTTATGTGATATCATCAGATTATCAATGTCATACTATAAAAAGGTATTGCTTCATATGTCAGTTGAGACATAAAATAAAACTACACCCTTTTGATATACTATTCTATGCAACAAATAAATGACTTTGCATGATATATACTGTAGTATATAGTAGCAGTAATATTTTAGAACAATACCTTTTTTCTATAGCATTTTGTTTGTTATATTTTTATAGCTATTCAAAATGCTTATCTGTATTTCTCATTGGTCATTATAGTTTGAAGACTGATCTTTCCTCTTACTAGAATTTCAGAATTTCCCATGCAATAGCTAGTTATACTGTCATCATATTTTTTTTTTTTTTTAGGGCTGTGATAAATACAAATGTTCCCTGAAGAAAATGGAAAATGTTACATATGCACATATAACACACAGAAAATAGATGTCCTACAAAAGTTTTCCAGATTTTCATTATATTATATTAAAATGAGGAATGTTATTCAGTAACTGGACAGTGCAATTTTTAAGCTATAGTGGATGTACAAAGATTGACAGATGTTTGTGGGAGCGGAGGGGAGTGTGATCTCAAGCAGAAACTGTCAACTGTCAACAATGCTGCTGCTTGATTGATTTAGATTAATAAGCAAGTCTTAATTGTCTATAGTTAATGTAACAAAAATACATTTACATATTTCTAATATAAATCACCTGCATATTCTTTATATTGACAAATTGATTACATTGCATTTTGACCAAAATACATTTGTTGCATATGGACGTCTCACATACTTTGCAGCTTGAGGAAACCTGTCACACAAGCACCCTGTTTTTGCTCACAGTTGCCATGGATGCTCTCAAATTTTTTGATGCCTAGCCCATTTATTAGAATAGCCATAATAAACAATAGGAACTAGGCAGTTGGACAAGGCAATGACTAGGAAGAAAGCACGGGACCTAAGAATGCAGTTTTTTCTGCACCTACTATACATATTTGCAACTTTCTCATCCTTAAACATATTTATTATTCATTCCTCCACTTTGCTCTCATCTAGTGATGGGCGAATAAATTCACGAAACCGCCATGAAAATTCACCGGCGTAAAAAAAATGGATGCCGGCGTCAGTTTTATTTTTGACACCCAGCGCCGTTTCGCGAAACGCCCCAAATTCGCCCGTCACTACTCTCATAATTCCTACAATGTTTTTTGCTAAATTCCCTATTAATTCACAATGTTATATACATTTCATTGTTATATACTTCCCACACCTTACTTGCCTCAATGCAAGAAGAGTTTGAGCACCAGTATACTTTAGGTACCTGCAAAAACTAAATATATTTTACCCTAGCTACTCCTCTACTTTCTTTAAAGAGGTGGTTCACCCCTGGAATGCTATAGGATGGTATATTCCTAGCAAATTAGCTTTTGGTTTTCATTATTTATTTTTGTATATTATTTTTATATTTATATATTTTTATATATATTTTTATAATTAATTATTAACCTTTTTCTTTTTCTTTTTTCCAGCTTTCAAATGGGGGTCACTGAACGCAGCATACAAAATCTGATACTCTGTGAGGCTACAATGTTATTGGTATTGTTTATTTGTATTACTTATCTTTCTAAGCAGGCCCACTCCTGTTCATATTCCAGTTTTTCATTCAAACCACTGCCTGGCTATAGTTAATAAAACTCAGCTGCTAAAAAACCAAGGTTGAGAGCTAAAAGCTATACAACTGAAAAACCAATATGGCAAATTTCTCTGTTTCGTAACTTTTCGCCAAAGCAAAATGGATCAGGTTCATCACTAATCACTAATTAAAAATTGTTTAAGTGACTATGTAATAAAAGGCACCAAGTTTGCCCAGGAGCAGTAACCCATAGCAACCAATCAGCAGGTAGCATTTACTGGTCACCTGCTTTAAGGTGAAGAAAAGCTTAAGAAAAGATGGTGTTAATGGGTATGCACATTAAGATCTTTCAGGCAACAGAATATGATATGAAGATCTTTCCCAACAGAATATGCTTGAGCTGTTGTTGTCTAACTACAGTCCATTTCTCTCATCTTTTTAAAAATATTGTAGGTATGGACATTGTTAAAGCAGCAGTCTTTTTATTTTGGTAATGCAAATCTAGTTCTCTAACAATTAGTATAATAGTAGGGACTAATGATGGGGAATTTGATGTGTTTTGCTAAAAAATAAAAATGCAAAATTTTTCGAAACAAAGAAAATTCACAGAAATGTATGGAAGTCTATGGACGATAATTTTTTTTACGAGCAACACATTTACGTGCAACATATTTTTTCACCCATTACAGTCCCTGCGAAAATTTTGCTCATAACTAGTAGGGACCTCTGGTGTTTTACATTTCCTTATGATTCATTTACAGATCACAAAGACCACATTATTAATTGCAGTATGGTATGTTTTGGGAATATAAATAGCAAGTCATTGAGTCAGTGCAGGAGGAGGAAAGCTCAATGTTTAAACGCTGAGTAACTGGGAACACTGGTGAGTATTAGGGTAGGACTACATGGACGTTTTCGTTGCGACCCGTTGCGCTGTCGGATGCAGACGAAAATGTCCATGTAGTCCTACCCTTAGCTAAACAGTTTACCAAGCGGAGTCATACACAGGGGAATCCAATAATCACACACAAGAAGGATCTAATTAAAAGAGGCCAGATCCCACTCAGATTTCAAGATAAACACAGAACCAAAGGATTAGACAAATTTGTAGTCAGTTTCAAATACCAACGATTAGACAAATTCGGGAACAGATACGCCAATGCAGGAACTGTGCTGCTACTGTACATTATTAATTTAACACAACAAGTTTCAAGCTGTGGGCTCTTTTTCAAGTGTTAACATTTGAAAAAGAGTCCACAGCTCAGAACTTGTGTTAAATAAATAATGTAGCAGCACAGTTCCTGCATTGGTTTATCTATTCCTGATTTCATAATTGTTATAGCAAATTTACTTTATCTGAGGACATAAAGTTTGGGAACTGGATATCGGGTTAATTAAGAAATACTACTACCTGGTCCACCAATTCCTGTATTATAGACAAATGTGTAGACAATTTAAAATACCAACCATCTAAGATTGGTTAGGGAACTTTGTTTTCTGAAATCGCCCAAAGTTGCCATCCGAGTGCCATCTCGCCGGCGATTTACATTCTAGCCGGCGAGAGGCAGTTCTGGGAGATTAAGCGCCCTGAAGAAGAGGAGATTTGTCGATGGGCGACTAATCTCCCAGAATCTGAGCGTGTGTCTTGACCCTTACAAACACAGAGAAAAACTTTCCAGGCAGACAGCAACTCCAGTCCAGCCATATAAAAAGCATCTCACAACACCTGATTGGTGCAAAGAACAGAATTAATAATCCCTTATCCTTGCTGGATATTGCAGGTTCAGAAGAATTAACAGATAATCAGAATAAATTGTTTCATATTTTTCCAGAGTGGTTTTAGTGCTGGGCAAGTTTGCTGTTGTGTGGCAGCCTGTCCAGCAGATGTGACATACAGTACATTTTTATACCTTCATTTAAATTTCCTGGCATAAGCGGCCAATCATATAGGATCTTCCTTACAGGTTCCTAGGGGGTTATTAAATAAAATCCAAACATTTCTCACTATTTTCTTGAAACCACTTCAATCAAACTCCGTGCACATCTTTACCGGATTTAGCAATAAATGTACTGTAACAGAAAAAATCTGGTGCGGGAAAAGACTTGATAAAATTGTAAAAAAAAAATCTGAATTGTACGATTATTTCAGACTAACCGAAACCAACAAATTATTAGGTTATTGTACGAAACCTAGCGTAGAGCATGATATCTTCCAATTGTAAATGGGACATCTGCCATTGACATTCACATGACCTCGGCAGCTTTAATATGGAATATTTTTTAATCTGACTTTTAGCAGTTATCGTTTTTTCCCCCAAAAAAATGGTGTTTCCCCTTTAAAACACTGACCAGATGTGACCCAAATGTGTAATGCATTCTATTCCATCAAACCTTTATTTTATTTAGAAATCCTAACCTCTGTGAAATTAAAGCACTAACTAATTTCTCTAATCTTGCCATGCCAATGAAGGGCACTTTGTCATCCATGCTTAATTTCCTTTAACATAGGTGACAAAACATATAAAGTTCTTTTTCCACTAGTAGTAATGCAATTGTGGTGGGGAAACATATGTATCACCTATACTTCCTATAGTAGACCAAAATTGCCTCACAAGATTACAAATATAAATTAGCAGTGCTGCAGACCTTAAAATCTACATTGCTATCATTTACTATACAGGTAGCATTCTGTATATTTTACTTTCTGGGTTACAGGTTATTCCATGCAGGATTGTGAGTTGCCAGGCAACTCATAATCATGCTCATATCAGCCAGCACACAAATTGGTAAAGGAATATATTTTCTTATTGTCTTCCTGTAAACTATGCCTTGATTATATATTGGCAGCTAGTGTGAAAAATACAAAATTCTTATTGTCTTCTACAAACAATAGGAATTACACCTAGCGTTATTTTCAAAAGTAGCATTTCCCATATTTCATAGCTGTCAAGCATGACTTGTGCATGAGTCATAGCAGGCAAAGTAGACAGACTTTCAAGACTTATGATACCTAACGGCTAATGCCTGTATTAATCACCATGCTTTGCTCCAAAATATTATGAGCCTGATGCAGCAAAGAAACTAATGGAATCCCTTTTTATAAAATGATGTTATGATTGTAAACTTAAAGCACTAGCTTGTCTATTATGCAGATATTCTGATAAACTTATAATGATAATGCTTTCATTATATTATAAGAACATAATGACTGATTTTGGGTTTTTTTCCCCCTTGGATGAGTGGTAAAAAATTTTCAAGAATACTCACAAAGTGAAGTTGTTTTAGACTTATTTCTACTGCCCATCAACTATTATTTTTATATACAGGTATGGGACCTGTTATCCAGAATGCTTGGGACCTGGGGTTTTCCAGATAATGGATCTTTCCGTAATGTTGATTCACACCCTAATGCCAGGCGAATTTTCGCTCTGGCGAACTCCACAAATTCAGTAAGATGCGGATTTTACATGTATTTTCATGTATTCGCTACAACATATACGTCCATTCAACTTTCACTTCCCACCATATGCAAATTAGGCAACACTAGCCAACTTCGCTTTGCTTGGCGTAGTAACACTAGCGCAACTTTGCCAGCGTTTGGTGCCCTGGATGCAACTTTGCATTTTAGGGAATTGTCCTGGCGAATTAACGCCCGGCGAAGTGTTGATAAGTGGGTGAAGCGGTCGCTAGCGAACTTTTGCCGCTTAGGGAATTTGCCCCACTATCTGCATAAAAAAAGCCTTCCTTCCCCTAGCTTAAGTCTGTTAAGGAGGAGCTCATTGTATAGAAGGCTTCTCTGTGGCCTGCTGATTTGTCTTAACTGTACTCATATAGAGAATGCAGAAGAAGAAAAAACATAAAACTGGGTTGTTAACAATGGCTGTGGATTTTTTATTACAACCTAACAATACATATTACAATAACTTTAATTGTACTGTAACTATAAAACTAGTCAGCCAGCAGGAGCATCTCAGTCTATATTAGATCATAAATTCAGACTAGACACAAAATCTTGTTTTTGCATTTCAAAACCATGTGAGTGCCACTTGCCTGGCAGGTATGTATACTTTAGCCAAGCTTTTTTCCACCATCTCCACTCACCTCAATTCATCTCAGCTGTTGCCGAATCTATGATAGCCATGATCTGAACTAGCTGTGCATGGGTAGATTTTACATAAAGGCTTGGGGAAGCTACACATTCCTATACCTGCCTGATGTCTGCAAAAACCATATAATTGATAAAAAAAACTATAATAGAGCCAGCAGTGTATAGCCTCTCTGACTGGTTTTCTGATAAAAATGTTGATGGCCTATACAAGCACAGTAGCACTTACCGCTACTCTACATCAAATTTCTGAGCTTTAGAGATTTTTCTACTTTTTATAAACTCACAATTTTAAAAAAACTCAAATGTTTGCTTATTTATGAAAAAATAGAATAAAAATAAGCAAATTAAAATAAGCAAATGTAAAAAACAAACATGGAAAAACCTTTAATTCCTTGACTTTTTTTAATTTATAGACTTAGAAAACCTTTTAAAGGGTCTATCCTCCAACTCAGGAGAATGCTGTAATATGCAACTGATGCTGGGAAGTTGCACCCATTTTAATTTGTCTGCACATAAATGAGTCTTAACTTATTTTATACAGCATTTTTCATTTTCTAATATAACTCATACAAAAGTTTGCAGTATATAAATCAACACGCTTTCAGATTTTTTTTAGGAGTTTTAAGTTTCTGGTAAGTGCTTATAGCACTCCCATAGTTTTATCAGTTTGTATGAACCATGGTATTCAAGTTCAGTTAACCTTGGTACAGTTTATTTGAAATCTTATTTTTTTCAAAGCTGAAAAGTTGAATGGATTGTAAGGCTGAAATAAATGGAATCTGAATATTCTTTCATTTTTTTGTAATTTAACAAACTCAAGCCAATTTTTCCCATGATCAAAGAGATCATGTATTTGTTAAAATAGAATTGTGTTAGCGTGTCCTACTTACCACTGTGTTCACATAGTACTGTTTTTATTATATTCACTTTTGCTTCACAATCTTTGAATTGCTTGATTCATTGAGGTTGTTAAGCTCCATTTTGGAGATGTTACATTTGTCTACTGTATTTACAAATGTATTTTAAAGCAATATAAAAGGCACTCTTGCATTCATGATGTTTCTATATAAGTTTTATTGATTCTGTTGAACAAGTGATTTTTTTTTCAGAGCATTTTTTTTACTGTGAATCATGAAAAAACATAATCACAAATGTTTATTAATAAACCACCAAATTCTTGAATTTTTTGACCATTGAGCTTTGAAGCCATGCAGGAGAAGACACTTTAGCAACATTAGGCTGTTCAATTAGTCTTAAGAAATGCCCATGGATGGGTTTCGTAATTATTTTTTCTTGTCCACTCTTCAGCATACTTTCATTCCAGTACCTTTTTAATGAGATGCTTATAAGCTCTTGCTCTTACTTAGCTGCAATTTGAGAGTGAGAACATGGCTTCTGGTGCTTCATTGTTATGTAACATGAATGTGAGATTCTCCAACTGGATGTGCTAGCTGAGCCACACAATGTCAGCTATATGCATACTGTCACATACGCAGACTGTAGTTTAATAAGTCCATAGCCATCATTTTGCCTCCTCAACAAACAGTCAATGGACATCAGCCTTACATGCAGCTTATGTATAGCGAGCAACTTTCTTGTACTCTGTCAAGCTACTCAACCTCCTGTCTTTCCAACTGATACTGCCAAAGCATTAAACCTGCATTGTACCACAAGAATATTGTTCATTAATGAACTTTCAGCAGGTTATCTCAAACTACAGGACTATTTGCAAAAGAAAAATGTCCCAGGTGGCACTCTGGATAAGCATTCCCTTAGTCATAGGCATAGGCATAGGCTGCTTTCTTCCTGGATGCCATCACTGTCATCTATGCATCAATGTCATCTATGCAGAGGTATTTGTATACCTCTTCTTGGTCAATGTCTTTTATGACATTTTTTTTATGTTCAGTTGGATGTTTTCAGACTTTAGAAGCTTTTTAAATTTAAATAATACCAGATTTGTCAAATCCAAACCTGCATTTTAATATTTTTACTTTAGTACCTCCAGTTTCCATTATTGCTAGGGACCACCCTAAGAACTTTACTAGAGAATGTACCATTTACAACCACCCTCTGTACATGATCCAGTAGCGAATTCCCTATCTATGTGCAAACATAGGCTCAACAACCCTTAGGTTTAAAAGCAGCCCTTTGTGAGGCACTGTATCTAAGGCTTTGGCATAAAAAAGCAATCAAATTTGTCTGACAAGAGATATTCTTCATAAAGCCATGCTGAATACAGCTCATAATGTCAAAATTTGTTCCCATAACAAGCCTTCAAATAATTTGTCAACCACAAATGTCAAAATTACTGGCCTATAATTGCCAGGTTGAGATCATAATCCCTTTTTAAATTTAGTAATTACATCAGCTTTTCTCCAATCCAAACCAGATGAACTGAGAAAATCAGATATAGAGGTCGGTCTAAAACCGAACTAAGCTCTCTTAGTACCCAAGGATGTATTCTATCTGCCATTGGCACATTGTTCACATAAATTTTTAGTAAAGCTTTATGTAAAATATCCTAAGTCAGCCACTGACACGTTTGGCGTGAGTCAACAGTGCAGCTATCAGGTGGGTCTGGGAATTAAGACTCCTCTAATGTATATACTGAAGAAAAGAACTGATTTAGCACATTTGCCTTTTCAGTATATGTTACAACAATACTGGTACCATTATGCAAAGGAGCCACATTCTCAATCTGCATCTTTTTACTAATAATATCCTTAAAAAACTTTTTGGGGTTAGTCTTAGCCTCTGCCGCAATGCACTCCTTATATTCTATCTATAGCATACCCCTACAATTAATATGCTGGACTCTTTACAAGTGAAGAGCTTCCCCATAAGGCATCAGTTCCCTCATTTTCCAACATCACCTCCTCCTTTATATTAAATCCTGCCTAACAAACATTCCTCCATTTCTAATGCCTCTGTCCCTCTGACACAATGTATAGCTGCTGATATTAACTGCCCAGTTAGGGACTCATTCAGCCATGTTTGGCAACACCAACCACATCATATTTCCCCTCCAGTGCCAACAACTCCAGCTCACCGATTTTACCAGTCAGACTCCTTGCATTTGAAAACATACATTCAATACTTGAACCAGTGTGAGAACTTAAAAACAATACTTGTAAATACAACATGTGGTCCTCTCTGTGCTTAACAGTATCCCCATCCAAATCCTGGCCCCTATATCCCCTTACTATGCCCCCTACCTCATGTAACCTGTCTTCCACAGAATTCCTTACTGCACACTCCCCCCATCTATGCCTAGCCATGCCAATCCTCTACCCATCTTCTCCCCCAAAGCAGCTGTACCATCATTGAGGTGCAGACCATCCCTGGCAAAAGCCTGTAGCCAAATGAGAAATCAGCCCAGTTCTCCAAATACCCAAACTCCTCCTCCCTGCACCAATATTTCAGCCACACCTTAACCTCCCTAAGCTTCTGCTGTCTTCTTAACTTTTTTTAATTATCTTGGAAGTACTTGCCCTCAACTTTTTATCCGCCTGCCTCAACCCAGCCTGTCTGACCATCTGCTTGCCTTGTCCTTTGTACCGTGACCTTCGGCCTAAAGACTCTGCTAAACAGCCGTGCCCCTTCGCCAGCCAGAACATCTCGCCTTGCACCCCTCGTTAAGTCCAGTGGCACCCAAGTAAGCTGAGGGCTCCTCCCGAAGCCCAACGGTGGTCACTCGTGAAGGCGAGCAAAGACCAGGGTGCTTGGCACTTGTTCTGGTATTGGGTGCCGGCCGTGACAGAAAGGTGCAAATTGAGGGGTTCTGAACAAGCTAAGGGGCACAACTGTAAAGCAGAGTCTTTTGGGCAGAGGGTTACGGTACAAGGCGTAGACAGAATCATAGTCAGATCAGGCCGGGTCGGGGCAGGCAGAGTACAAAACGGAGTCAGGCAGGCAAGTGTCAAACCAGGAGATCAATCAGCAGGGATATAGAATAAGCGAAGTCGAAAATCAGGCAGGGGTCAGGATACAGAAGTCAGAATCGTCAAAAAGCCAGGCAAGGGTCACAACTGGAATCAGAATTACAGATAGCTAACAGCTCAGAAGCACCAGGAACACAATCATATCATGGGCAATGAATAGGACGCCAAGTCCCCTTTAAATAGTTTTGAATTTGGCGCCATTGCACGCTAGCGTCATTACGCCAGCGACAATGCGCCTATAAATACAGGAGATGCGCGAAGCTTGCACACTAATGAAATAAAGCATAGAAGAGGAGGTGAACGTGACATGCGGCGGGCGTCCCTGGCGTCCGCCCACTAGACCACCATGGTATGTTACAACTGCTTTTTCAGAGACCCAGTGCATATCAGGATATTTTCGGTACATCTGCCATTGACTTCTACATGAACTTGCCAGTTTTAAGTTGGAGTATTTTATTATTCAGATTTTTAACACAATTGGGGTTTAACAAATCACCAAAAATCTGAACTTTGATAAATAACCCCCTAAATGTTTTTTCAAATGTGAATAACCCCTTAAGATATGTGTTGTGTGATTGCTTTTACTGGGCAGGTATTTAGAAAGTAAGTTATTAAAAGTTATTTTTTTGTACTCTATGTTGAACAATCATAGCAGAGATATTCTCTACATAAACAGCATATGGGTACTGATAGATGGCAAAACTGTAGTAGCAATAGGGAGATAAAGCTGCCTTGTTACTGAACAAAACAGCATCTATCAATCAGTAGAATAAGCTGGGGTATTATGCAATAGTCTGCGTAGAAATGCACTAGACAGGTTACAGCATCAATTCTGCACTTGCTGCTAGTGATGGGCGAATAAATTCACCTGGCACAAATTCGCAGCACATTTCCATGTCAATTTCCACAATTTTTTTATGAAAACATTCGAATTACTTAAGTTTTTCATGAAAATGTTCGAATTGCTTGATTTTTTAGTGAAAAGTTCAGAATTGCTCGATTTTTTAGTGAAAACGTTCGAATTTCACGTTTTTTTGGGGGAAATTTCAGATTTCACAAATTTTGCAGGAAATTTTTGAATTTTTCAGTGAAGCAAAACAGGAGAAATTCACCCATCACTACTTGCTGCAACTCAACTTCCACTCTGTCTTGGAATACCAATATTCTAATATTGTTCTACCTTGACCTGTTTTCAAGTTAATATTTTCCAACCATTTACCTACCAGCCACTTGATTCATCAAGTGCCTCACACATTCATGCTTCCCAGGTTGTTTAAATCTTAGAGATGGGAGGATTGTTTTGCTGGGACAAACCCCCCCCCCCGGCATAGCACTCCAGTATTGTTACCTTATTCTTACAAGTTACTGTTTTCTATAGAGGGTTCTAGAAGTAGTAATGGGGATTACTACATATTGAAAACATTTCTTGTATAAATAAGGACATACGTTGTAAAAAAAAAAAAAAATATTTACAGTAACAGTTACAAATGTTTAAATATTTTCACTTTCTAATGGCACTGCTTCTTTAATTGCTGCTTTATGATGTTATTTGTCACTTGAACCCTCTTGAAGCATTTTTTTAAATTTATTATTGGCACAAAAGTGTCATTAGGTCCACGTGATAAGGACAAGTTAATTTTTTTTAGCAATTCATCCACCTCCTATCTATCTCATTGCATCTGCAATTTTCAGTACTGATACAATCTGCAGTCAACGTGCAGTGGAGGGACACAGGTTGTTTTTTGCATTGTGTATATTTTCTTTGTAGCCTTATTATGTTATAATTGGTACTACAGGTTTGCATTATAATGTTAGTGTAAAACAAAGCAAAAAAAAAAAAAACAACTCTACAGCCTGGTACATTATTTTGACTTGAAACAATTAAGATATCTTACACTCTGCAAAGGCCTCCTGGCTTTTAAGTAAACTTTACAGTAGCAATTTTACATTAAAATAACCTGCTGTCGTTTTCCTTTTTGGTTTATGAATCAGTTTTGCAACTTTAACCTCAAGATTACAGATTTTTTCATACCCATTTAAAGGAGAAGGAAAGGCTGTATTTACTTTGGGGAGCCAAAAGTTAGGCACCCAAGAGATTGTATATACTTACCTCACACCACCGTGCCAGTGCTCCTATCAGAAGAAAACTGCACTGGCCCAGGGGTTCTTCCAGAGAGTAATTGTTTTCTTCTTATTCTTACTTTTCGCAGGTCTGCATGCATAGTAGCTCGAAAGCCGACCTTTAACAAAGCCGGCTATTTTGTTCTACTGCACATGCAACTGAAATATGAAGAAAGAAGAAGGAGGAAGCCCACCACTCCGTAGTGCTCACTGGAAGAACCCCCAGACCAGTGCAGTTTTCTCCTGATAGGAGCACCGGCCTGGTGTGAGGTAAGTATATATAATCACTTGGGGGTGCCTAACTTTTGGTAACCCCAAGTAAATAGTCCTTTACTTCTCCTAGTAGTTACAGTGATAAAAAAAAAATATTCTTCAAGCTAAATCAAGTTATTTCGGATGTTTAGAAATCCAAAATGTATTCATCTTTTGGCAACACAGAAAGCCTCTGGTTTTGTCTTATCTGTAATGAATTTTGTGTATTTGTAAAATTACAGTTTGTCTTAATGGTAAAAAGGTAAAACTGTATCTCTCTAAAGAAAAGAAAAATGTTGAGATGAGATGGTTACCAATCTGTCCATTAAATAAGCATGCTGTCAATTGCAATGTTCTTTTAAAGAGGCTATTTATCAGGGAGTCAGTAAACTCTTTCTGCTTGATAAACAGGCTCCACTGAACAATATAGGTTTTTCAGATATCTGAAGCTTTATCATGTAATGGAGACCTGTAAAGATTACATTATGATTTATCTAATAAATAAAAGTGTATTTCGGCATCTTGCTACTGTTACATTTATCATTCTTAGATACTTTATCCTGCAGAAAGGAACAGTCAAGATCAGTTGAGGGCTCTGAAGTGTATTTCTTTTTTACAACATACAATATTGTTGTTCAGACTTATTTTTATCAGTTACCTGTTGAGCAATCAGTATTATGATTTTTAATCTGGACTTCTGCCTTCTTTGTCTGACAAGAAAAATGTGACAGTGTCACTGTTTCTTGATACACCGTCAACAAATATTTTTATGTCTGCTCTGCAACATTTACAGTTCTTGATTTTTTTCATTACATTTTAATTTTAAACTACTGTGTTTTTTGAATTAGGAACTAATGTTTAATGAAGGGACAATTGACTTTTAATGAGATGAAATAAACTTTCACCGGCTGGCTGCAGGAGTGCGTGCGCTTTCTTTTGAAATGTTTAATGAAGGTTTAAAAGCAGTTCTGAAACCCTTTTTCAAAAATGTAGGCAGTACATATTTTGCACAAATAGAGGGTCTTACATCTCAAATGAGGATGCAGAAGGAAAATACAAGACCAAAGTCTAACATATTTCATGGTACCCATGCCATTACTTGTGAATCATATTCTTAGTAGTAAGCCCCACAGTTGGTAGGATGACTCTTGCTCCTGTTTCTATTAGTGTGGTAGATTACAGGAATATATTTTGTGCCAAAACAACATTGTATACATTCCTTAAAGAGATTTTTGTTAGATTCATATAAGTCTCAAATGTATTAAATGTATTAAATGTATTAAAAAATTAAAAATAAAAATTTTTTTTTTATGTATTAAAATACTGTATATATATATATATATATATATATATATATATATATATATATATATATATATATATATATATACATATACACTGTATATATATATATATATATATATATATATATATATATATATAAAAGACGTTGCACCCAACTTGTCATTCTGTTATGTCAAGATAATTAATCTGTGATTTATAGTAGGGTATAGTAAGTTTGATGGGGGAATCGAAGCGATTTAACGCCTTATGGAACTCTACTAATTCCTTTTCTGACCCTCTCCATATCAACAGTAGATCATCTATGTATTGTTTATACAGGTAAATCTTGTTAGACACCATGGGTAATAACCAGCTTTTTCAAAAATTCCTCCATAAATAAATTTGCAAAAGATGGGGCCACGTTTGATACCATGGCAGTGCCTGCAACTTGTAGGTAAAAGTCATCATTGAATGAAAAGTAGTTATGGGAAAGGATCAAGTCCAGTAGGGCAATCAAAAAATCTGTCGGGGTGCCCCTTTGTGGGTTTTAATATGTGCTTCTTTACATACCTTAATAACTGTGTAAAGGCTGGACACATCCATTGTGACTAGTATGCTGTCTGCAGGAATGTCCATATCTTTCAATATTGCAGTCCATGTTCTGTACTATGGGTTGTAGGAAGTAATCAATGTATTTAGCTACCGGCTGGAACAGGGAACCCATGGCTGAAATTATGGGGCGGTCTGGGGGTGTGGTTAGAGATTTGTGTATTTTAGGTAAAGTATACAAAAAAGGTGTCCTGGGGAATTCTGTACTTAAAAATTGGCTGGTATTTTCATCAATCCACCCCACTGCTAGAGCTGTTCTAACCTGTGTATTCAACAGTGTTTTGTACTCCTTGGTAGGGTTGCTCTTAAGTCTTCTGTATGTGTTAGTATCAGATAACTACCCTAGTATTTCCTCAATATAATAGAATTTATCGAGTACTACTATAGTGCCCCCTTTGTCTGCCCATCGGATGATGATATCCTTGTCTGCTCTCAGGGACTTAATTGCTTCTTTTTCTATCGTGGTCAGATTTAGGAAGTTTTTTTTGGTTGTGCCCTTCATCCTAGTTATGTCATTTCCCAGCATTGGGTTAACGTGGAAATGGAGGGTGCAGTATTTTGTGGGTTGAAAGTGCTTTTAGCACTAAACACAATTGGGTCACCCGGAGTTTTGTCCTTATAGTAATCCCTATAGTTTTAAATGTCTTTTGAATCTATGGACATCTTTAAATGCCTCAAAAGGCTCAAAATGATTAGTGGGGACAAATTTTAAGCCCCGGTTCAACAATCTTAATTCCCCCATGGTTAGAGTATGATTAGATAAGTTGACCACTATGTCATCCTGGTCCCTCTTCATGGGGGTCTCTTCCCTCCCCTCCTGATGTTCCTTCTCCCTTCACTTCTTGGGCGGTGTGGATGGGAGGGGTACTGCCTAAAAAAGGAAGTGTTGAGGGGTGCTGGTTACCTAGATCTGAGTCAGTCGAGTCGCCTGAACTGTCTACCATGGTCAGGGAAAGAGGTTTGTATCTGTGGGTCACTCTCCTTGTTCTATTATCTGGGAGACCAAGGAGCCACCTATACGCCTTCTTCTGCTTATAATCTTCTTTCACAGTCAGTAATTTATTTTCCTTAAAGGTAATTAAGTCCTGTCTATATTTGTTAATATTTGTTTTGATGTTTTTAATCCAGTGAACGCTCTTGTCCTGTGTCAGCTGTGTAAGGTTTTGTGATTCAAATTCAATGATATCCCCCTGTGTTTGTTTCAAATCTTTCCCTACATACTCAATCACTAGCATTAAGCATATATATATATATATATATATATATATATATATATATATATATATATATATATATATATATATATATATATATATATATATATATATATATATATACACTCTCCCAAAGATTTACAAAATCCAAGCCCCACCAGGTCACCTGCTTATATCAGCAAGGGTTTCTCTGTTGCAACCTATCTCACAATATCTTGATTATCTCCTTCAACCAAATGTCAGAAGCATGCCCCTAGCTATGCTAATTTATTCATGTTTGTGTCAGGGCCTTGTGGCTCAAATAGTGTTGTAGGGACATAGGAGGAAGCTGAGAGCAACACAATCCAAGTGAGAGTTAAGCAAGTTTGTGGTCATATTCAGGCAAAGGGTCCGTACAGGCAGAAGAGGTTCATAGTCAAGGGACAAAACCGAGGTCAATTAAAAAATACTGTCAGGTATTAGTAAATGAAGCTCAATTAATCAGGTTCAATTAATCTGTCATGATGACATATAAAAAGCAATTCATATAGAACAGAAAGAAATACAACTATGTGACTGGTCCCTACAGATGAGTTTCAAAAGGAGTGTGTTAAATAAATACTGTCCCAAGTCTCTCGCCTCACACAGGACAATATACTATATAGGTATCCTACAGAGACCAAGGATGCCAATAAATGTCTCACTTTCTCGATTAAGTATTTCCCAGGGGCTAACTTGACCACTATAACTATTAAGGACAATTGGCAGATTGTCAGGACTGATAAAAATTGCCACCACTTTTAATTGGGTATAGGAGGGAACGTAACCTGCGCTACATTCCAACCTCTGGATTTGGTGAGCACAACACGATTACAATGTTTCAGATGCCCAAAATGTATCACATGTAGGAGCATGCTGACTGGAGACTCGTTCCCACATCGCCATACAGGCAAAAGAATTAAAATACAACATGGGTGACTTGTACATTAACCTTTGTTATCTATTTCATTACATGGTCATGCGTATTATTTTATGTTGATAAAACTGTGACTACATTCAGGGAAATGATGGCAAACCACAGGAGCTCCATGAGAAACAAAAATCGGAGAAACCAGTACAGTGACATTTCCTACAATATGGTCATCCTGTGGCAACCTTCAAGTATATGATTATTGAACAACCCTTGTTAGAGGTGGTGATAGAGCTAAGACCCTCCTGCAGAAAGGGTACAGGCACCGAGAGGACTCAATGAAATTAACAGATACCACTGTTCCACTGTGATTTACTTGGACATATGTTTCTACACAGATATAATGGATAGCATACTAGCCTCGTTATGTACATATACGTATACTAACTGGTGACTGTAGGACAAAAGCAACTTAATAATAAAACATATGGCTTTGCAGTTCTTTGAACTACTAGAGGCTTATGGTCTGAAAATGTTCATACTGACAGTTTCACATATGCTTCCACTGTACATTATGCTTTCTTAATGATCATCTACAGTATCTATATATATGTACTTGGTTATAATTTGGCTATAATTCCAGCCACACATATACACATATGACATATATACAAGGTCTATGGACCCATCTGTGGCAACAGCTTTGATAAATATGTGCATTTTTCTTGAGCCTAGGGCTATATGACCTGTCCGTTTCATTCATAATTAAAAAATGAGGTGCAATATGTGATCAAACATACTATGAAAATATAGAGGATGAACAGTGTGCTGATAAAAAGAAAACTTTTATAAATAGCCATCACAAAATGAAAAATGATTTGACATCTCAAATAGAAATTACACCTGCAAGGGAAAATACTTTTACGACATACAGAATGCAGGTTATATAGAGCGATTTTCTAATGGTGCCCTCTCCATCAATCTCTATGTATATACTATTTGACAGCTTTATATATCAACATGAAGTATTTGTTTCTCACGTGCTACAAATAATCACAACATTTATCTGTATGCTCCAGTTCTGTGAATTCCATAGCAACAACCCGATATGTAACCTACTGGACTGTTCTTAACTCTACCACATTTGCAACAGTAAATGTAATTAAACTCCAATACTTATTATAGATCCCCTATAGATTTAATTTATTTCTTCATATGAGATTTTATTAACCCTGTGCTTTAACATCTATATTGCATAAAGTGGTATTTTGTTCAGTCTTTACCTGCACACTTTTAAATAGGTTTCATTTTAGTCATTTACAGTCATGCTTTTTAAAAGACATGAGCATAAAATACAGTACTAATGATTTTAATCATAATTTCTTTCAGGGAAGCATGTCTTTCTTTGAAGCATAATTGGCTGTAAAAGCCTTTTAATATATGCAATTTACTTTAACCCTTCTGTTAATAGCTTATCTTTTTTAAATGAACAAAACTCGTTTGTTTTAAAATGGTATGCTACTTCTTTATACAGAAACACTGAATGACTCTTGAACGCAAAAGTCATTATGCACTGTTTATGTTATTGTTGTGCTAATAAATATTTATACTCCTAGATAAAAGAAAATGACCATGCAAAGGGGGTGATAACATAGTTTTATTATACATTCTTGTGTCTCTTGTGGCTGTGATTTTGATTAAAGAGTATACTTTAACTAAACCAGACACTTGTGTTTAAGAAAAAGGAAGCAAGCTGCTGTCTTTATCAACTTGCATTCTGTAGCATACTTAATAGAGTTGAGTATTTGACTTTGGAAGCAATTCACCTAGGAGTTGGCTTGTCAGAATTAATATCCATCATGGAAGTACCTTTCATGTAAACTTCCAATTCCAGTCTTAGCTTTAGCTTTAATTCATTACCATACTAATATCTCCCCTTCTGATAAGATAAGTAACCCTATGCTGACCTTTTTTGCATTAATGAACAAAGGAAGGGTTCATTCTGAATATTTACTGTGATTGTTGGGAAGAAGATAACACAATTCAGCTTCTATCTTACTCACACAATACACTCCCCTATTTTTTTTTCCCTTTTACATAGCTATTTAGTATTTGTCAATAACTGCGTGGCAATGCTTTATAATGTGAATTTTTAACAAATCAAATTAATATATATAAGGGTAACGGTTTGTAATGTGATCTAGACTGCCCCTACAGATTAAATCAACAAAGTAGAGGAAGTTATGTAAAAGCTCCTCCTTGAAAACTCCAGAGATAAAAAAAAAAAATAATATATATATATATATATATATATATATATATATATATATATATATATATATATATATATATATATATATATATATATATATATATATATATATATATATATATGAGGGAAGTAGGAATAAAGCAAAGGAATACTTAATCACAAGGCGGATGTGTAGCAGGATAAAACTCAATACTCAAAAATCAAAATGTCTCCTGGGATGGTAACTCATGGATATAGCTTAAAGTCTGCGTGAACAAAAAATTTAAAAATCTAAATGTCTATATAAACAGTAAGCATAAAGTACAACTCCTTATTGAAGTCAACTACAGGTAAAAACAAGTCATTTTGGCCAAAGGCTCGACCCTGTATCCAAATAACTTTTTTTAATAATTATTTTGCTAGGAGATTTAAACACACATTCATTTAATTTATCCTTGACAAGTCAAACATCATGTCGATAATTGCATGGATATTTGGCCTGAGAGAATACATTTGTGTATTAAGTTCGCCTGCTACAGTTGAACCCCCATTTTATGTTTTTCAGGGGACCAGAAAAAAATGGTGTAAAATCCAGGAAAATGTAAAATCAGGGGAATGTATTATGTATAATATATAGGTGGAACCACAAAACAAAAATGTAAAATGAGGGAAAACTTAAAATCAGGGGATGTAAAATTGAGGCTGTACTGTATTTTGAGAAACATGAAGATGATCTAAAAAAACTTTTTGTTCAGTTGACTACATTTGACAATCAAGGAAACAGGTGACATTTTTTTCCTGTACACCCCGAGAAAGCAAACCCAGTTTTAACAATCTTTCTACTGATCTTTTCAGATTTTCACATAGTTATTCTATAGTTAGAGCTAAAATTGACCAATAGGCTTGCCAACACTTTGCCTATTTATATTTTAAAAAATGCACCCGCTCCAGTCACAAGAACAATGAACATGCAGCCGGATTTACCCAAGTGAAGTGGGATTCTCTTCCTCACTAGATGATTCCTGTTTTATTTTACTGGTCTCATTGGTCTTTAGGAGCTGGGAGAGGATCAACAATATTGATTTAAATCTAAAACACTGATATTGCTTGAGTTCAGCTCCCAGTATTCTGATAATTGTTTATGTATGTTGGGGGTTTTAGTCAAGCAACAGCTAAGAAAAGTTTGGCTTAAATTTAGTGATTACATTAACTTCAGTCAAAAGGTTAAAGCCACATTGTATACATAAAAGAACGGAATAATTGCTAACACTTTGCACTTAGCCTAACCAATAAAAACATCATCTTTACAGTTCCTTTTCTGCCAAACTGATCATTTCCAGCACAGCTGCAGCATTGCTAATTACATCCAGCTAAATGAAGCCGTTATAAGTGGGCAAGGCTCTTATATCTTTGCTCATATTAGAACATATTTAATGTCTGTTTTGGTACTAAACGATTCATCTACACAGGGAAACATTTTTTTCACTTTGTGCCGAGTTATAAAGAATATGACTAGATAATGTAAAATGCATATTTGCCAAAATAAAACATAAAATATGCCAGATTTATGCCTTATCAAACAATTTAAACCAATGCAAAATGTTTCCTTTTTGTGAATTCTTTTTCTGCTCCGCATGGTTAGCTACCCCACCCATTTTCAAACAGTTTGCTCCCTGCAGTGGCAGACTGGTGTTAGTGTTAATTAGAAATTGGTTTCATGAATTTATGTTATATTCAAGTTTATGTTTATATTTAAGTTTATGTATGGCAAAACTTTAACAAAATCTGGCCGCCATGTGTAAATTTAATCCAGATTTATGAAAACTAAATTATAACAGATAGCAACTGAATTTAATTTTCAGTGTGGTCTTCAGTAAACTGTTAGTGTTCAGTAATGACCCCAGGATGCATGTTATAGGAGCTTATTACCACACCAGGGTTCAGAGCCAGGGGTTTAATTCTACAGAAGGCGGAACCTGTGGTTATGGGGGGGGGGCAGGGGAGCCACCACCTTGGGGTCTGCTCCTTCTGTTGAGAGTAGGGGTTGCAGTGCATGCTGTGCACCTCCAAAGATTTCTTTGTAGGGGCTCATCACTTTAAAGTTAGGCCACTGCTCAGAACAACCCAGAAAGAAAAATACATTTATCCTCCTGCTTAGTGGTTGCACTGCAGATGTATGGCTCATTTTAGCAACATCTAACCCCCATGGCCTGTGGCCCTCTACACAAGTACTTACTGCCCCCCTGAGTCCCACAGCAGTCACAGAACATGCTTCTAATATAGTGATGCCACTGGTACTTACTATATTGTCATTATAAGTAATGTATGAATATTTAACTATAAATGTTTCAAAGCCAACCACTTGCATATATGAGTTGCCCTACTTCATAGCCTCAATTTAGATCTTATAACAAATTAAAACTTTTTTAAAAATAATACTGCATGTCATGATAGTAGGGGCAATAAACTACTGCCCTTCAATTGTTTCAATCCACCATTTTAGCAATTTCTTTATTGATAGACGCATAAAGTAACATAAAGTAGCCCTGAAAAAAGACCAGCACAATAAAACAGAACCCATTTTTTTGGATATACAGGTATGAGACCTGTTATCCAGAATGCTAGAGACATGGCGTTTTCCAGATAATGGATCTTTCCGTCATTTGGATCTTCATACCTTAGGTCGAAAAATAGGAAATTATGTAAAAATTATATAAACCCAATGGGCTGATTTTGCTTCCAATAAGGATCAACTACATTTTAGTTTGGATCAAATACAAGGTACTGTTTTATTATTATTATTATTATTATTATTATTACAGAGAAAAAAGAAATCATTTTTAAAAATTGCGATTATTTGGATAAATTTAATTCACATTTAATTCACAGCTTTATGGATAACAGGTTTCTGGATAACAGATCCCATACCTGTACAATATTCTATAGGTGACAACTCTTTCTGTATTTGAGTGAAAAAAATTAAGAAAATAGCATTTGCTCAAATACTACACAATTTCCAGTAGTGATATTACCATTCAAGCCTGTGAATAATGAGATTTTAGTTTTCAGAAGCCTAAAAACAATGACATTTGGTAAAATGAAAACTATCCAAATGACTTTGCCAAACTAATAAATATTGTTCTTCAATTTTAAGTGACATAACTAAAAGCAATAAAATATATATTCTAGGTGCATTTTTGTGACACCACTATCAATAATATGTCTCAGTTTCCTTTATTGTATAGCTTCTGTAGTATAGTATCTTTGTCAAGGAGATAATGTCCTTTTATAGCATTTTCAGCCATTGTCTTCACAGCTTGGCCTTATGAAAAAAGTTACATTCTTACTGCAGGGTTCAAGGAATCAAGTAAGTGGTGGCATTTCAGAAAGAAGGGTTAAGGTCTGTTGCATCTGGTGCAGATGAATGGCCTGACAAGTAAACGGAAACCTTAAGTCAAAAGTCAAAAAAAAAATACAGTTCCTTGCTCAGTAAGAAAGACAGAAAGTAGAGAAAAGAGAAATTACTGTAAGAAAGCAAACACGATTAGATCTTTAGCTGGAAAAATGGCAAACCACCAAACCCATCTCCAGGGAAAAGCAATGAATCAGATCTAATCTAATAGACACGGGAAAGAAGGAAAAACTGATCTGCAATACAATAGCAAAAATGCCATGCTGGATATTTTCATTGCTTTCAAATTTCAAGATTACATAACGTCTAACTCAATTGTTAAAAAGAATCATTTGAACAAACTACTTTGTAATATTGATGTAAGATTTTTCTGTTATAGTTAATATGTTAACTGAATCAAACTGTATGGTTTTCTTCACCTTGAAAACTGACATGGAAGAAAACTTTATTTCTTATTTCACCTTGGATTTTGTTGTTGTTATACAATGCTGACATTTCCAAATTCAGTTAAAGCCATACAGCTGTCACACAATGACTCCCCCTTTCAGCATTCTAAAGAATTTTTCAGCCATGTTTTAAGAATGCTATGTCATTTTTATTTTTTTGCTATTTTATTAGATATGATTTAAAAGTATATATTAGAGTCGACATATGCTTTCCGTAGCAGTCTTGAGCCACTGAAATACTGCTGCACTAAAACTTGTAGCATTCTCCAGAATATTATTATAGTAATATAGATACAGAGAATGCTACCTTTCTATACCAATATCTAGACTACTTACCAATAACTTGCATGTGATCCCTGAAACAGGGATCATTTGTGCATGTATTTCAATATACCTAAGATGGCCAACAAAGTCAAAGTCATCCCTGGTCTAGCCAGTCCTACAATCACTTTAATCTAATTCATTCAAGATAAAAACTCCCAAATTGTAGCCCTTTTATTGGCCACTACTGGGATCACTTGATTTTAGCTGAACCTAATGTTTTAAAATCTAGTGGTCAGCACAACTTTCCCTTTTTGCTATAGTTTATACAGGAGAAGTGGCCATCTCCCACAATTTCCAGCTATAGTCAGATGACAGCAAATTTTCTACTTTTCCAGCTATCCTCATTATACTTGATAATGTTTTCTACATACTTACCCACTAGTGATGGGCGAATTTCTCCCGTTTCGCTTTGCCGAAAAATTAGCCAATTTTCCGCAAAGTTCGCAAAACTGTAAAAAATTTGTGAAGAAATGTGAAACCGGATAGTTCACGAAAAAATCTTGAAATTCAAAAGTTTTCAGGAATAAATAGCAAAATTCTAAAGTTTTCATGAAAATATAGTGCAATTCAAACGTTTTCACACAAAAAAATCGAGCAATTAGAACGTTTTCACTTAAAATTTGAGCTATTCGAACTTTTTCACGATAAATTCGAGCAATTAGAATGTTTTCACTGAAATAGAGCAATTCGAACATTTTCACAAAAAAATCAACAATTCGAACCTTTTCACGAAAAAATTGTGAAAATGGGGAATTTACGCCGGCGAATTGTCGCAGGAGATTTGCGAATTTATCCGCCGGCAATGAAAAGTGGAAATTGACAGTGAATTTTGCAAGGCGAATTTATTCGCCCATCACTATTACCCACTTTACCAGCTACTCATCTTACCCCTTTCCAATCTTCTAATCCATCCGATGGCTACTCTGTAACAATTCTGCACTTCTTTTAAAATATAGTACTCTTCAAACTGACCAATATTTCCACTCTGGCCAATGACTTTTCTCTATCTCATAAACTCCTCCCAATCATACTTTCTAGTCAAGTAGCATGTGTGGGAAAAAGTCGCAACAAAATCATGTGTAAAATCTAATCGTGTGACATTTTTCAATTTGATGCCTGGGAAATGTGACTTTTTTTGACACCCAAAATACACTATATTTTCAGATTTTTTAATTCAAATAATGCCAGGGAATTATATTGGTATGATATTCTTCTTGGTATAGAGTCAGCAATTTATAAAGATTATAAAGATGGCACAGTGCTTATTTATTGCCATATACTTATTGCATAGTTTCTCCCAAATATCTAAATGTTGCTCTGCTGTGCCTGTCTTTTATTGAGACACAGTAAAATTTTCATTATGCACAAATACAATATTGACAATATACAGTAAATTCCCTTTTTCTCAGAAATTATAAAACAGTATCTTGTACTTGATTCCAACTAAGATATAATCAATCCTTATTGGAGGCAAAGCAATCCTACTGGCTTTAATCCATGTTTCTGTAGAAAGAGACAGTATTTTATGCCATAACAACATTAGTGCTATAGTTATACAAAATATAATGCTAGGAAGAAATGTGACAGAACAAAAACTGCTGTGTGTAGTATATGCAGAAAGTGGGAAAAGTTACTATTCAGAATTCTTGCAACCCCTTCACTATTTGTAAAAATTTGGGATCTGTTATCCGGGAACCAATTATCCAGAAAGCTATGAATTACGCATGTTCCATCTTTCACAGAGTTCATATTAATTAAATAATTCTATCTTTTAGAAATTATTTCTATTTTCTCTGCAGTAAAAAAAACAGTACCTTGTATTTGATCCCAACAATGCTGCATGAATCCAAAACAATCCTGTTTGATTTATGTTTTTATTTATTTAATGTCAAATTTATTTGCAGATGTAAGGCATGGTAATCCAAATTACAGAAAATTCCTTATCTGGAAAGCCCCAGGCACCAAGCATTCTGAATGATAGATCCTATACCTTCAGTATAGTGTAGCTGCAATAATAGTATTGTTCCCTTATAGTTATTTATATTTGGGGTATAAATAAACTAGATATGCTACTACTAGATATACTGTTCACTGCATCTCACACCCTAATCAATTTGTCTTTTATTGCAGGGTTAGGGCTTTACATTTCCTTACATTGCCTTTATTGTTCTTTTCTCCAAAGTGCTCAAATTTGCTCCATTTGTCATTGCTCCAAAGGGAGAAAATACTTGATTTTCTGTTAAAGTTTCCATCTACTTGGCCAATGTTTTAAGTTGTTCCTGGAAGTCACTGTTGTGGCCACTAGATGTCATTTAAACATCATGCAACTTTTGGAAGCCGGCTACATTCTTAAAGTGAAACATTGCCGAAAACCTGAAAGCAAAATATAATCTAAATGTTATTTTAAATTAGGGCTCACTTTTACTTTATTGTTCTATAAATATGTAGTAAAACACAGGGCACATAAAGCCTTGTTTGCTTGCTGAACTTTATATATGGGATCTGCTGTTTTCATATTCGTGTTCTGCAAAGCTATAATAAAATCCACTGTCTCCAATAAAAATGACCCTGTGGCTAAATGATCATGAATATTTCAGACACTTGCTTCAATTTACAATGCAACAACCCCCAACTGAAGCATATCTCAGCCACAGAAGTATCCTTGTTTTTACTCAGCAATTATTTTCGCTGTTTTGAAAAATCAACATGTAATATTGTTTGCTGAAATAAAAACTGAAACTGTAGACATGAGTTTGCCTAGTAAAAAGAGGGCAAAATACATGGAATAAGTTAAACTATATAACTAGTATATGCTGTGACAAACTGGCAGTTTGTACACGTAAGTTCTGGGAAAATTAGTAAATGGTAGGCAGGCAACATAGGTCAAAGGAACAATAAGAAAGTGACACCACGGCCCTTCAGGTTAAACACAGGTTTATTTTCCCAAGTTTCCAACATACACAGTACATATCCCTTACTAAACTGGGCCCTTTATGGACAACCAGCAAAAACAAACAGTTGGCTCACCCCTGTACTCACATTACTCCTTTTGTAAAGTCCTCAGCCTCATGGCTTTTCTACAGTCAAGACTCTCTAACCCTTGTTCACGGGCTCCCTCTACCCCTTGCAGTGGCAAGCAGCACCCCAAACCCTTCTGGGAGTTCCTCACACAGGCAGTATCCTTCCTTCTCTGTGCCTTGCTCTGAGAGACCCAATCCAATTCTCTAATTAAGTTTAAATACCTTTTCCACAGGACAGCTTTTCTTTGGAAAGTGAACTACAATCTCTGGACTGGACCTGGGGAATGGAGTATCTGGCTACTACAATCTTTAAAAAGAGAACTGGTTTTCTGTTTAACAACTCCCTTCCTGGAGCATATCTCCATCCCTGGGGGAAAACTAAAGGCTAAAGTGACCTTTTTTTCCAGCTTACCTTGGTCACTCTACCACAATGTGTGTGTGTGTGTATATATATATATATATATATATATATATATATATATATATATATATATATATTTATATTTATATATATATATATTTATATATACTGTACGTATATATAGTGCTCTGTTACTGCACATAGGTACACTGTTAAGAGATACCTTTCTCCATGACAATCATTTTAGTAACAGTCCTGGAAATCTCTGAATGTTTGAGCTGTTTAAATCTCTGCATTCTGCACACAGGGATCTGTCACACTATGATCCAATCATCATTCATGGTCCATCAGTCTTTCATTTGGCACTTCTCCAAGTCATGAAACTGTGTATGCATTAAGGATTGTTGCCATGGGGGTGAATGACAGAGAAAGTCTTATAATTGGAGTGAAGTAAGTTGGAGTTTCTCAGTGGTCACACATGGGAGGATTGGACTGAAATATGAGGAAAATTTTCCAGAAAAAAACAGTGACCTGACATTACCTGAGAGTCTGATCTGATTCTTTGCTTCTTTTTTTAACATCATTATTTTTAACTGTATCTTCCCTGTATTTTCCCCTTTTATAATACTGGAATTCAAATACAAAGGCCATGGATATCAGGATGCCAGTGTCATTTAAATATGAACATGTACTGCATATGTAGAATACATTTAGAGATACATCTATGATCAGTCTATTATTTATGAGAGACAAATGGCAAACGTTCTAAAGAATCTTCATGAGAAAATTAAAACAGAAAAGAACCAAACAAAATTTCATGTGCTCAACTTGCTGAATTGTGCAATGATTGCAAAAAAAGTAACACAATGGCATTTAGCTTGATTTCTGCTGCATTAATTTTGAATAGCAAGAGTTCAAGGAACACAGGTACACCCCTTTCAGCCTTGGCTGCCGTTGGCCTGCTTTTTATTTCAGATGGTAAAAGCTATGAGCATGAAAAAATAAATAATCAATATATGAAACTATTTGGAACAAAGAACACATAATAAGAGGAAAAAGTGAATGGATACTTAAAATGAGATCAATGGAGCACAGTGTTGTTATCATAATTTTAGAGTTCTGTATTTTTGTTGAATTGTTATCATGAGAATAATACTAGCTCTACATTTGTTACTATCAAAATAAAGTAAAATAACCAGCTTTTTTTATTGCAGTGCATGCTTCAAAATTGCAGTGATGTTATAGTTTGCTATGGTTTATTGTAATTATAAGTGAAAAGCTTTTTTATGGCCATTAAATAAAATAGGAGGTATCTGTGCAAGATAGCTTTACATGCTTTACATGGCTTAAAACAAGATCAATCACATTTGGTCCCAGCATTCATCAGCATTGGTTAAATGTGAACAAAGGCAAACAGATATATATTTTTTCTTGTGACTTGTTCTATCAGACTTTGGACAATAAGGCTCATAACTTCTGTGTGGATCAAGTGTTCTTTGATGTATGGGGCCCTCTTTGTTCAGGCGATCAGAAAAAGAAGTTGTATGAACACAACACTGCATGGTTGATATACATGCAGAGAATTGCTGTTGTTTTGTATATGAATGTTTTACACCTAGTTATCTGATCCTGTATGCCTTGAGGGCTTGTCTTTTACTTGAATCCTCTCTTGTCAGACTTGCTCCAAAGATGAATGCATCTTGTTTTTGTGTTGAACTGTATCTTTGGATGGCAATGTTTATTTCCTGGATTCTTATCATAATAACATTATATGATTAAATGTTAAAAAAAAAAAAGTCCACTGCGTGTGACTGACTACTTTGTGATGTGACATTTGAAACACAATTACTGTATGAAGTAAAAGGGATAAAGTCCAAAGGAAATAGTACAACACCCCAATGATGTAAGGTGCATTATCCAACTGTGTTCATCATAAGAACAAGAAATATGAATAACAATATATTTTGTCAATAGTTTTTAATCTTTAAAAAAAATTATAGGGGATGTTATGTGAAATCAGATCTGTAATGTCATCAGTGACATCATAACTTATGAAATTATCATGTGACTGCATGATAGACACCAAAATCTCAGGGCAGATCCAGTTAAGGTGACATGCAGTATCAACTATGTAATTTCCTATGTTTTTATTGCTAGCCATATTAACAAAAAAGCCTGCTTAATCCAAAATATACCTACAGAAATACTAGCATTAGTGCTGAATTTTATGTGATTCCCAATGCCATTAACAGGAGAACATCACAAACAAGTTTGGGTTCCTGAGCTGAGAAAGTTACAGATAATATCACAAAACAACTTGGTGACAAACAATGGGCCAACAGGTGAGTCAGTTATGAATCAACTTCACTCATACTCTGAAGACAGATTTTCCTGCAGGGTTTGGGGTAAATCCCTATTCACAGAAACCACGACTAAACTCACAAACTCTAAAACCATGATTGTCATTGAATTAATCAACAGATATATAAAAAGTGCAATTGTCCAGAAAGTTTTTCGGGAAAAAAATCTGAAAACCTGATTTGATTTTGAGCAGCCCAACAAGATCAGAGCAGCCTATAGCACCTTGACAACTTTTACTTGGCAAAGTTTGGTATTAAAAGTTTACTTGCCATTTTCACTTAATACATGTTGAATTTTTAGAGCTTTTTAGAAATATAGGAAAAAAATCTCAATTAGATTTTTAGTAAATCGGCCCCTAAGGATCACTTACGCCAGGGGTCCCCAATATTTTTTACCTGTGAGCCACATTCAAATGTAAAAAGAGTTGGGGAGAAACACAAACATGAAAAAATCCCTTGCAGTGCCAAATAAGGGCTGTGATTGGCCATTTGGTAGCCCCTATGTAGACTGGCAACCTACATGAGACTCTACTTGGCACTATACGTGGTTTTTATGCAATTACAACTTTCTTCCAAGCCTGGAATTCAAAAATAAGCACCTACTTTGAGGCCACTGAGAGCGACATCCAAGGGGTTGGAGTGCAACATGTTGTTCACAAGCTACTGGTTGGGGATCACTGACTTACGCTATAAATTAGTTATATTTTAAAGATCTCAGTGCTGGTTTGTAACAATACGCATGAGAGATAAACAGTGAACCTTGAAGTTAGAGAGAGTTGTGGCAACTCATATAACATTACAAACAGTATGGCAGCTGTAAAAAAAAAGACATGACACCTTTGTTTAAGGTATATATGATAAATAAAAACTGAAAGGGCAGTATACACCCATTTTCTACATGAGTTTGTGCTAAACATACATTTTGCCTATTTTTAATCAAAACAATCTATGGGGATTATCTATGACATGGTAATTAAATTACCTATCTCTAAATTATAAACTTAATTTAAAAATCTGGCCCTTAGTGGTTTTATTAACAAGGATAATGTTTGTCAATTGAATTTATTTCAAAAGATTATATTTTTTTAGAACAACTACATATAGTGGCAAAACTAAGATTTTTTTGCCAGTTTTAAATTAATGGTCATTATTGAGATACAATGATGTAGACTTGTTCGCTAATTGAAGTGCATTTAAAATGCTAAAATGCCTGATACAATATTAATGTTGTCTCATGGAAAATGTATATATAAATTGAGACAGAGAGTGAGACAGAAGTGTTGTTGGCACAACACGGGGCCTAATAAAAAAACATTTATTATTTACAATTTATTCTAGGAAATGCAATAAAACGTCATTGCCAAAAATGTATTTTCTTCTTTTGTTTTGAGTACCCATGCAGACTATAATTTATTTTGGAGTGCTTCATTTGGACTGTATATTAAAAAATATATACAGAATGTAGCATCTATTTAACATACCTCTGTAGTTCAGTTAATTAACTTGAAAGTATACTTTCACATAACCTATATTTTTTAAAGGCAAGTAAATGTATATGTACAATAACTGCTTAGAATATGATAAAGTAAAACCAAGATTTAAATAAAAGGATCTGTTTGTATAGGAGCATTTTTTAACACCGGTAAAACTCGTTTTATATATTTTAAGACATATGGTAAAACTGGGATGAAAGCAATACAGATTTTAAAATAATGCAAAGCATCTTAGCTGATTACGCCATAAGAAAAGTATACCATATTGTCATCTTGGATAAATAGCTAAATAAAATTTTATCATGGTACTCACTTCCAGGATATGAAAAAAAAAATCTGAATTGCCTGCTATTCTATCTTTGTGAGTGCCTCTCATAAAATAACATTAAAAGAAAGACTATAAAACAAAAGCAAACTAATATGCCCTCTAAGTTTTTAATTAAATTAGCATACAGCAGGCATATTTTAAAATCAGTTTTTGAATATCCCACACAATCAATATTGTAGAACAAAAACAGAGGTAATAAAAAGAAAAAGATTAGATGTATTTCATGTACTCAGTACAGGATTTGCACTTTACAATTTACACTAGTACAGGAACCATATATTATACCTGAGGGGTAAAACAATAAATATTCATAGATACTAATTGCAAAAATACTCCTTTATTAAATACACATGCCTCAGGTTTAAATCTGTAGCCTCATTCTGGAAGGAAGGCATGTAAGTGTTCCATGCCCTTTACTAGCATCTTGCATTCCACAAGTTAATGGACGTATGGTAACAAGGAACACTGGGAGCTCTGTATTAACTCAACGTATGTGAGGAGTATTTCTTACAAGAAGCATATTCAAGAGTTTCCTGGGCTCAAATGTTGTGTAAATTAAAATTGACCAACCCATTGTAAACAAACCCCAAAATGTACCTTTTGCCAATTGCATCTCACAAAACGACAAAATAACTGCAAAACAAATACAATATCATCTGGTGTTGCCATCAGACCACAAATTCCAGTTGTGTTTGTGCCATTTTTTTTAGTATTTATCTATGCAGGTCCTCTCGTATTCATTTTACAGTCTTCTTCATTTTAGAAAGTTCTTTTCACTGCCCTGCTATTAGGATATGTGGGACCCTTATAAGCAGCAAGCAAAAAAAAAAAAAAGATGCAGAGAAAAAAAGATGAATTATATAAAAGAATAGCATTAACACTAGTTGCCGTTAATATCAAAATTGTAGGTGCAAGATGGGTTGACATAATCTTTAAATCATTTAAAATGAAATATATTTTCATTTGCTTTTGCTGTATGTGGAAGACACCCTGTAATTTAATGCAGTATGTTATGACCATTGGCATGTTCCATATATTGACTGTATGAAGTTTAGGGCCCATACTTAAGTGCCATTTTGCTTGTAAGTGCTATGCCTTAGCTTGTTGTGTTCCTGAAATATCAAACCTGCCTTAAACGTAAATGTTCTTAGTAACTATAGAATCTCAGTTTCTAGTACAGTATTTGTGTTATTTAGCAAAAATGAATACTTCCTAGTACCCAACATAACACCTCAATTGCAGTTTTTCAAAAGTTTATAAAGCCAAAGCACTTAGGGGCATATTTATCAAGGGTCAAATTTCGAATTTGAAAAACTTCGAGATTCGAATTCAAAAAGACCAACCGAAATTAAGTCAAAAGTTTTTTTAGCCGAATAGGTCCGTTTTTGATTGAATAGGTTCATATTTGGCCGAATTAGAATCATACAAATCGAAGTAATAGTGTATTAGATCGAATTCGATTCAAAGTTTTTCCAAAAAACCCTTAGATTTTCCAAAGTCCACCAATTGATTCCAAATAGGTTCCAGAAGGTCCCCCCAAGGCTAAAACAGCAATTGGGTGGTTTTAGATGGTGAATGGTCGAAGTTGAATTTTTAAAGAGACAGAACATGATAAATTTCGATATTCAAATTTTTGATTCTTTTTCAAATTCAAATCGAATTTGGACTATTCCCTAGTTGTAGTACACAAAAAATAGCTCAAAATTTCAAATTTTCTGAATTCAAAAATTCACCTCGACCTTTGATAAATCAAATATTTATTGTATTTTTACAGATTATAAGCTCCACCCCATAATACCTTAAATTCAAAATATCTGAACCAGTTCTAGAAACCAACATCAAAGTCTGTTGTTGCGAGGCAAGTTGTTGATTTTCTTCACCAATCATGCATACTAAAATATTTCTAGTGCATTTGATACATTCCAATTTCCAATCACATACAGATCTGCAGTTTTAGGTGTGAGCAACTTTAACTATTTATTTTATTATATACAATAAATGGCTGAGTTAACTGTCTTAACTTGCTGTTTCAACTAGGTATATATAGATGTATGCATATTTATATATTTTTTTAAATTCATTTTATGTCATTTAGATAATTGTATTATTATTAATATTATTGTTTTTACACCTATTAATAATCATAGCAATAGTAAAGCAAATGCCATTTAATTTGTGTAAATTATTATAATTTTAAGTATATTTTGGAACTCAAACTTATCAAACATATGCTCTTTCTTTTTGTGTATTTACACCTGCACAGAAAATAATACATTGCAGCAGAGAATGTAATTCAACTGAGTGCATAAACACTTACAGCTTTTTAATTTACATACAGAGAAAACAGATTTGACAGTTAAGGGAGGCATAATGCCATGTTTCTTTTGATTTACACTTTTAAAAGCTCCAGCACCTGTGAGTTTGCTGTTTTGACTTTTATCAATGCATAAATGAAAAATGGAAAGAAAATAAACTACTTATCAAATTCTTTAGATGTGATGTTAAAAATAAAATTAAGTAGATAAATAAACATTAGTGCCTAGAAGGGGTTTAAGGTGGATCCTAACCAAAATTTAAGATCAGTTATTGCTTAACTACAATTCCTAGAATCACAACAAAGCAGTTAATTGGCTATTGATTGAATTACTTTGGTTACTCTCTGGATGTAGATCAGCAAAATGTGGCTGATAGCTCCACACACCAGTTCCCATGGAAGAAGTAGAGACACTCTCTGCTGATTTTGCAAGTTTGTACTTGTCAAGTTTGAGGTAGCAGCTGCAATTTTTTTGTTCCAAATTCAACTCTATATACATTTCTATGCAACTAACATAAAGTATCCACATTAAGGGGATTATTTACTCAAATTTGCTCATTACTTTATTAAAACAAATTTGACCAAACTCCCATCCATATTTTTACCTTGGTTATCAATAAAATAACTCAAACAATTTGGTGTTGGAAAAAACTTGTTAAAATAGTTAATGTCCGGAAACTCCACCTTATTCGGATTATCATATGAAACCCAGCACAAATCTTGATATCTTATCTTCCAATTGTAAAAAAAACTATCTGCTGATGACTTGTACATGACCTCTGCAGGTTTGAGATGGACTATTTTAGGATTTGGACTTTTAGCATCCTTGGGGTATTATAGATCTTGAAAAAAATCTTCCATGAAAAATTTGTGTTTTCCACAAAAGGATAATATGTAGGCAATATGTTAACTGTTTTATTAAACAGGTGACTACAATCTGAGCCAAATACAATTATATCTATTGTATTGTATATGTATTGTATATACAGAAATATTACAAATTATAAAAGAAAATCAGACATGTTCATTGATTTAAATTCATGATTTTATTGCATAATAATGATGAAACATTAAACACTTTTGATAATCAGACTGATTACCTCTGGAAAAGGCCAGGGCCTGATTTACATAACAGGTGCCCATAGGCCCACTGCTGTTCGTCACCCCTGTCCCCTCCCCTTCATTCGTGCACATGCACACATTTTCATCATCAGTTCAGGAGTACTGGGGATTGGTGCACAGGAAATTTAAAAAACTATTGTATTTCATGAGCAGCCCCAGAGCTTCCAAACCAATGTGGATGTGATTGGGAGTCATGCCGCCCCCTAAAATCCTGCTGCCCTAGGCCCGGGCCTTGGTGGTCTTTCCACAAATCTGGGCCTGGAAAAGGCATCACAAGCTGTCACAGGTATAAAGTATAAATATTTGGTGGACAGTCAAAGCAGCATAAAAAAAGATATAGAAAATATATGCAATAACCCCTCTAAGCATTATGTGCTTCTATGTGTGGTTCTATTAAACCAGGAATGGATTGGGCTGGGGTATTTTTGGATCTTTAGTAGCTTTGGAGCATAATAAATCTTGAAAAACCAGAGTTTTATTTACGTCTAAAAACTTCTCCCCTAAAAATTTAGAAAGGAAAAATTTGTGGTTTAATAATTAGGCCCCCAAGTGTCTCTCTTCTAACTAATAAAGCTGTCACAAGTCCAAAGCACTGCTTATCTTGTTGGCACTATATAAATAAATTATGCTGATGATGATGATGATAATAACTCCAATAATAAACCACTGCTAGTCTCTAAAGCCACGTGGGAACAGTCACCAAGATGTCTCCTAGTAAAGAAGACATATAAAACAAGCTATGTACAATGGGAAACCCCCCCCCCCATAAACCTTTATTTAGAATCAGAGATGATTTTTATACAACCATGAAAGCTCACTTTAGATCATGCAAAAATTTAATTGTAATAAACTATATCGTTTTTTCCTCAGTTATTCTTGACCCTGTACATCCTACTGTGCATAATATGAATTCTATGGACAATGAATTTTGCATTCTGTTTCTGTCCATTACCTCCATATATACTGAAGTAATGTATCTGTCCGCCTTTTGGTGTATAATATATATGGTAATTTCTTAACCCTACCAATATATGGCTTTGGGACAATAGCAAATGCCATTTTATTAAAACAACGCACATTCAAAATGCAACAAAAATGTCTTATCTCAGCAGTTACTTCCAATGCATTATTATATAGTAACCTTTCTTCGGAATAATATGCTGAAATACAGCTGATGCAATGCAGAATTTGCAAGTATGATTCAAAGTGTGTTTAACCTGTACAAAATTAATGGTGTGATGACAATAAGATAGAATAATTGCTTTGCTTAAGCAATTTACAAGCTTCAAAGTGGACAGCTTATGGATATTACATTATTATCATTTGCATAGACAGTATAGAGAAACTGCACTGTTTTAAAAATTGTATTGCATATTAATATTTAAAGACAATTATACAGATTCTGAATACATTAGTCATTATCGGAAATGGTGTCAAAACACCTAGTTGATTAGAGATTAAAAGATGTTAGAAAAACATACTTGATTAGAAGATTATGAACATTCACAAATGCCATTGTATTTAGAGCTGCATTAAGCACTCCATACTCCAATACTAACATATCATTTAGACAACTAACTTTGAAGATGCCATGCTTTTGTATTCTATTGAGGTTTTTAAATTAAATCCTGAAATGATTTTATATTGAGTATTTTATGAATAGTTGACATAACAGTTCTAATAGCATGCAGTATTAAACATCTGTCTCATATAAACTCATATATTTCAACAGGGTAACATGTACTGGGCTATCCTTTTTGCAATTATGTAAGCTGGGTGATATCTAAACAAAGTTTGTTTTGTCTAATATCCTAGAAGCACCTGTTAATCTTATTTGGAAGAGACTGAGTAGGCTGAGTATGCAGCTGTTGTGGAACAATTTATAGGGAGGCGCAGGGAGTTGCAAGGGGAAATGCATCTGTTGTGGATTTATAGGGAGGTGCAGGGAGTTGCAAAGGAATAAATGCAGCTGATGTTCTGGAATTGTATAACATATACTAACAGATGTGGGGGCTTTACAAAGGAAAACCCAAAAGATGTTGATTGCTGTTTGTATACAACATAATACTGTGTAGAAAATGACTATGGTACTTACACTAACTGCTCATACACATTGCCCCCCAGAAAAGAATCAAATACTTTTAGTAGCAGATTATGTATTATTTATACAGAAGTTTGCTTTTCTTTCTTTTCCACAATTATTGCAAGGCAAGAGAAATGAACAAGCAGTGAAGGGAGGGGGTGGAAAACAAACAGGGCAGAGAGGGGGTTAAATAAATAGGACAGAGAGGGAGAGAAAGGAGCAGGGAAGGGAAAACCAGCAATAAGGGTTAACAGAAGTCTGCAGGGAAGGACTGAGAGTGACATCACAGACACGCCCACTCCTCCCTCATTGGCTGCTGCTGTATAGCTTATACAGAAAGAGCTGTTGGCTGTAGCTCAGATACTGAAGAGTCTGAGACAGGAAGTTGCAAAGGGGGAGGGCTGAGAAAAGTTTTCAAGCTAATACAGACATTTTTTGATGCTAAAGGTATTAAAATAAAAACTATTTCTTCTATTTTACATCATTTTACATGGTTTGATGCATTGTGAAAATTTATGCTATATGTCCCCTTTAAGGCTTACTTATTTTAAAGAAATTTGAGGCTTGATATCTGTTCATATAGAAAGTGAACGGATTGCATTTAATCATAGCAAATAAGAAAAGAAGAAAATTTTGTCAAACACAGGTATGCTTAATTTATACCAAAATTGATGTCAATAAAGTTTCATTGGATGTCCTCTTTTATATCTAAAATCAAGAAAAAAGGAAACATAAAAATCTTCTACATCATCTGACGGTCTGCGATTCTTATATTTCAGATCTTGTATTTTACTGGACAATAGTCCTTTCCATGTTCAATTTCCAACAGCGTTGTGAAGTCTGAATACAAAAGTAAGATGTATTGTTACATAGCAATACAGTCAGTCAGCTGTATCTGAAAATGATCACATAGAATAGTATCACATACTATTCAGTGCAATAAATAATACCTTTCATTAACTTGCAGCTAAATTGCAGTTCTGGGCACTAATAATATGTATGTTGTATGTTCTCCCCATGTCTGCATGAGTTTCCTCTACATACTACAGATTTCTCCCATATTCCAGTAACATACAAGAAGGAAAGTTAGATAATGTGTAATCTCACTGGTGAATTCTATTGCATTAGTAATTAAGTTTTTGCTCTTTTACTTAAAGAACCAGGGAGCATAGTGAGTAAGATGTATGTATGTATTACAAATTTAAACCTATTTAAAAAAGTACACTAGCTCTTCAAGGCCACTTGCCCCATTATGTTACATAAAAATTCAATCTCCAATGTAAACCCTAGTGGATCTGTACAAATCAGGCTTTGTCTTCTTCATCTCCAGCTATCCAGTTATCCCCTCAAACAATTGCAAAGCTGTATTTCCCTAAAAACATTTTTTTTTTGGAGACATAGGGGTCCATTTACTAACAATTGGCAATTGCAATTTTCTCCATGAATCTCGAAAAATTTGTGATTTTTCTATATTTCTAAAAAGCTCTAAACATTTTAAATTTATTAAAGGGACAGTAACACCAACAAATAAAAGCATTTTGAAGTAATGAAAAAAGTATGCTGCGTTACACTGGTGTAACTGGAATATTTGCTTCAGATACTAACAATTGGCAATTGCAATTTTCTCCATGAATCTCGAAAAATTTGTGATTTTTCTATATTTCTAAAAAACTCTAAACATTTTAAATTTATTAAAGGGACATTAACACCAACAAATAAAAGCATTTTGAAGTTATGAAAAAAGTATGCTGCGTTACACTGGTGTAACTGGAATATTTGCTTCAGATACTAACAATTGGCAATTGCAATTTTCTCCATGAATCTCGAAAAATTTGTGATTTTTCTATATTTCTAAAAAACTCTAAACATTTTAAATTTATTAAAGGGACATTAACACCAACAAATAAAAGCATTTTGAAGTAATGAAAAAAGTATGCTGCGTTACACTGGTGTAACTGGAATATTTGCTTCAGATACTAACAATTGGCAATTGCAATTTTCTCCATGAATCTCGAAAAATTTGTGATTTTTCTATTTTTCTAAAAAGCTCTAAACATTTTAAATTTATTAAAGGGACAGTAACACCAAAAAATAAAAGCATTTTGAAGTAATGAAAAAAGTATGCTGCGTTACACTGGTGTAACTGGAATATTTGCTTCAGATACTTTACTATAGATTATATAAACAAGCTGCTATATAGCCATGGGGGCAGCCATTCAAAGCTGAAAAAGGAAAAAAGGCACAGGTTAAACAGCTGATAACACAGATGCTCTTTAGTATACAATGGGATTCTTCTGAACTTATCTGTTAGCTACTGTGTATCCTGTGCTTGAATGGCTGCCCCATTTGTCATTCCAAAAACTTTTATTTTTTTGGTGTTACTGCTCCTTTAAGTGTATAAACCATGAAAACCTCAGGCAAAATGATGCTATGAAAGTCAGTGGGAGTAGAGCTGATCCTGTTGGAACATTTTTAATCCAAGTCAGAATTGTCCGAAATTATTAGAGGTTTTAGAGGTAGTCTTTTTTTTCCGAATTGTTCAGTGCTTTTTCACATGCATACTTTTTATAATCAGATCTTTTTAATTCAATGATAATTGTGGTTTTAGAGTTTGAGTGTAGTGGTGGTTTCCAAAAACCCTAAAACTCTTAAATCTGACCTTTAATAAACAAGCCTCCACAAGTATTTCCATGATTTCTGCTAAAAAGCAACAAGGGGTTTCAAATAGACCTCTCTTAATAAGACATGCCTTTTACATAAAAAATTTCAGATTGATAATTGGAAATGAATATTATGGAAACTGTTTTTTTTTTTTTAATTCATCATTTGATTGAGCATTAAAAATTAAATTAAAGTGCTTTTGGTGTTAAGTAATAAGTAAAAAAGGATAATTTTTTCTTCATCCGTGAATAGACATTAAAAAGAACTGTAATGCATTCATAAACTGCAGAAGATGACAATCTTTTATTTGAAAGTGAATACACTGGCAAAGTTTCAATTCTACCGAATTATGTTCTTCAGTAGGGTTTAACACAATTGTCTTGACAGAATACATTTTCCTTTGCCGCACTGAACATTTTTGTCTTATCTTATTTCTTTTGTCTTATTGGCAGATGTCAGATGATTTTAAGCTGAAGTAATATGAATTGTAAAAATAGATATGAATGTGCCATGGTGAGTGAACTTTGTTGGCAGGTTTTTTTAAGTACATAAACACAAAAGGTGCAATTTCAGAAAAGTTGTAGTTCCTTCAACTTTGCGGAATTCCCTGCTGGCTTCTAGCAATGCTTGTCTTAATGCTGTTATAGGGTAACCCAGGTGTCTTATCTGTGTCACCACTGGTCAGATGCTACACAGCAACCTGTATGAACTGCTTTAAGATGATCTGCTTGAGTTGTAGGATGTAACAATTAACTGATGATAATATTACATATGGAAATTAGCTTAATATTGGCACTATAATATTACTCTGTAATCAAACATCCAGTACAAAGCACATACAGATAGCTGCTCTGGAGAGTTGAAATACTTTTATAGAGGTATATTGGTTTGAGAAACATCAAGCATGCTTTTATGGCTACAGCTCCCAGCATGCTCCAAACCTTAATATTAAGATGGTAAAGTATGGCAGCAATTTACTTTTAGTTTGAGAAAAACATTAGTATATAACAAAGACAACAAGCTCTACCCTGTATCAGTCATCTCAGCGTTTGGAGACTGCAGCATGTTTGGAAAAAAAACAAACAAACATTCCTAAAAACATATGCTTATAAAAAATCAAATAATGTATGTGTGTGCATGCTGCACTTGTTTGTTATATTTATCTATTTATTCATATTTTTTATACAGATATGGTAAGAAGCTAGTTTCATGTGGATTTATGGGAAGAATCTGTGACAGCTAGTGTATAGGCAAAGAAATATATTTAAATGGTTTAGGTGGATCATGTCATGGCCTGGCAGATGTATGTGACCCAAACTTCTTATAGCAAGGAGTAGAAAACAATTTGGTTGTAACCCTTATAAATGACTAAAGCAATTAGTCATAAGCAGAAGACCAAAGTGTCATAGGAGGGCTGTAATTGATTGGAAGGAGACAGGATTGAGTATGTTTAGTTTGAGTTTGGATATGCTTACTCAAAGCGCAGAAGTCAGTGTGAATCAAATTTTTGGGTCGTTCTTCGCGGCAAGGGCAGTGATGTTATGGAAGTGCTCGGATTTCTTGTACAGGCATAATATCAACAGCTAAAATCTACACTTAGTAAAGATTTTGGTGTAACACATTTCTGGACTATCCAGGCCAACTGGGTTAACAACCAGCTAGTATATTAGAGCATGGGTTGCACTGGACTCTAATGCAAAGTGGAAGAAATGAAAGTGCGGTGTAGTGCAACTACAACGGAGTAGGGAAGAATAGGGAACAAAGGATGCCTTTCAGGAAGCTCTATTTACCAGGCAGATAACAAACCAGCCACACCCTCCTCCTAGGTTAAACACTCTCCCAGCTGATTGGTCAGTACACTCTAGCATTGCTTTCAATGACATTGCCATATATGGAGTTTGTAATGTCATCTGCTTCTCCCTTTGATGATGTGCTGTGTGATTTTATCTGCTCCTCCTGTATTATGGCTGCTGAAGTCTGGAGCGAAAGTGACAGGCTACTGTGCTTTAACCAATAAAGAAATGGGCACCAGGAGGTTCTTGCAGTCAAACAGAACAAACAGTTTATTTGTCAAAAACAAATGATCCACAGGCTACTTACATAAAGAGGCATTTGCAGAATATATAGGCACACAGCTCAGACAGTATATCAGAGGTAGATGCAGGTGCATTCCCTGAGGATGTAGTCAAGGCAGTACAACTTCCCTCTAGGCAGAAAATCCTCACACATGGTCTGGATCTCACCCAGCGGGGTGGTCAGGGAGGAGAACCTAAAGCATGACACCCTATCCACCGTGGTCCCTTCACTGTAGGCAATCTTAAAGCCTGGGGAAGCTACTCCCTGCTACACTTTCTTCATGGAGCACAATGCTGCTCTTTCTATCTTCCCTCACTGTCTTACTCTCCTAGAGTACTGTAACAATTATATTCCTGCCACTCACTAGCCTCGTTCATGGGGTTCCTTTAGGGCAAAATTAGCTTTACTGGGCCTTGGTGAAACCAGGCTCAATGGAGACATCCGGATGAGTCAGACACCAGGAGCCAAAGAGGAAGATCCACCCCTTATCACTAAACCAAAGTCTGATGAAGTGCTCACAGCGCCTCTTGGCCAATATTTGGGATATGTAAATTACAACTAGCTACATGGGCATCTGCCCAGCAACTAGGGGAGATCAGGAAGTGTAGAGATTTAAAGTCATAGGGGCACATTAACCCTATGGGTCCCTACATAGGTGTATATAGTGTATTTATGTGAGTGTATAGCTAGGTCTGTATAAATATGTGCATATATGTGCACTGGATTTTATTTGGAGGGGTTGAATCTGATGAGCTTTTGTCTTTTTCAACGCAACTTAACTATGCAACTATGTAAGTTGCCCATGCCTAAACTCACTACAATGAAAGATTTAAACACAGTAAAATAGTAATACTTATTTTGAGAAGATAACAGTAATAAAAAGTTAGTATTTCTGTATGGCCATGGTATAATAGATGGCTAGTAGAAATAATTAGATTTTGAATGGGAACTTAAGACATGGGGGGTTATTTATCAACGTTTGTATTTCTTTTACTTTGATTCAAAATTGTTTGTGCTGGAGGGTGTGGTCTGACCCAGAGGAGGATGGCAGCATAGTCTGATATTGCTAAACTACCTTCTAAAGCAGATATCACAGATGTCACAGCTGTGATCAAGGAGGAAATTCAGGAAATTAAAAAAGACATGTTAACTATTGCTGCATGCACTGACAATGACTCAATATAAGTAAGTGCAATGACAAGCAAAAAGCCATATTTTAACATGTACAACAGCAGGATAATGTTATACAAGAGCTACAAAGGCAATCAGGAGAACAGGAGCAAGAGGAACAATATAAGAGTAAGGGGAGTCCCTGAAATGATCCAAAATGAATAAATACGGACTCTACTACTCCAAATCTTTAACTCCATCCTAAAAAGAGAACCCACTACTGACGAAAAGCTTGACAGGGCTCACAGAGTCCAAAAACCAAAAGTAGCACCCCTAAATGCATTGATGGACATCCTGCGCTGCTTACACAACTTTTCCCTAAAGAAAGAGATATTGAATAAAGCTAAAGAAGTTATTCAGCTATCATATGAAGCTAGCAATATCAAACTATTCCAGGTAGGGTTGTCACCTGTCCGGTTTTGAGCCAGACAGCCCAGTATTTTGAAGGGCTGCCCGGGTCAAAACTTCCTGCCTGGTTTTCCAAGGCAAAATTCTCCATGATTGACATAGCAATCGGTCAAACGCATAATAGCCCCATCCCTAATGTCACGGTCCACCCCCACCACATCACTGACCCACCCCTTCCACATTATGGCCCTGCCCGTTCTTCACCAGGCGAAAAGGTGGCAACCCTAATGCCAGGATTTGTCAAGAAAAATGCTCCTTAAAAGGAAATTACGGAAATCTCCTATGGACACTGACAAATTTTTTAAAAACAACACCTACTGTACATGTACCAGCAATGGATCTACCAGGATGGACACCAGACACAAGCACGATTCCAGAGATGTAATTTGATTTACAAGGGGAATGGGCACAGACCCCTAATACCAAGAAAACACCCATGACACCAGGGATCCCCAGAGAGAGAGGATGAGATCTCCACTGAAATGACAACTTATAATAGTCACATTAACTAAAAATACAGGAGAAGGATTGTGGATGTAACATAAGAACACTGACTAAAACTTGAGTAGAGAAAACAGAAAACTCATGATCATCCATTAACATGGAATGGAACCTTAAGTCAGGTATAAGGGTTATTTGACAATGACTCAAAAATGTAATAACTGTGATATAATGTTTAAAAAATGGTTTAAAAGTTTTCCAGTTCATCTTTATATAATTTATAGTGTTCTTTTTTCTCTTTATATAATCAATAATGTTTATATGGTATATACATCCCCATCGGTATAATACTTAAAATATAGCTGATTGGTCTAGGGTCAGTTGATCAGCATGAGCTTTAACATGTTAATAGAATGCTCTATACAACCAACCACCCTACACTAAGGTGCTATGCACCTGAGCCGTAGCCACACTATCACAGCCCAGGGATTACCCCCTAATAAGTCTAGCACGGCATAAGTCAACCCCCAATTTTTCGACCTACCCCAATATAATAATTTTCCTAACTCTATACCACACCCCTAGGTTTCGCCCTCTCCTCTTCTAGTATTGAAGGGATAACATTTACATTGAGGTGGTAAATATATAGAAAGTATTAAATCCAACGAAAAAGACTACACACACTTTTCAAAGGTTCACTCAGTTTATTCAAGAATCAATTACATATTTGTGTCTCAATACTGGTTAAGATTATTTACAAGAGCTGATATTGGGAGCCTCCTGCTATCCTGATCACTCCTCAACTAAAATATTAAAGGATGAATACAAGTGGTGCCTTAATGAATGCCTTTTAAATACAGAAAATAGTAAGAGAAAGATACAATTGTGGATAGAAACAATAATACAAACTAATAATACAGTAGACATATCACTGATGACACTCTTAAATGTGTCCTTCAAGGTAAATTGATTGCTTTGGGCAGTAAAAAATAAGAAAATAATGCACCTAGAATAATCTCATAAAGAAAACTCAGAGCTTTTCTGAACCAAAAAGTACAGAAAAACTACTGTATATGAGATCAAAACAAAAGTACTATGAGCTAGAAGACAAATGCAACAAACACTTTGCAAGTACAATAATTAAAAAAAAAATCCAACCACAAACACATATTATGTCAATAAAGGACAGGGAAAACAAAACACATCATGACACTAAGAGTATAGCAGAAGCCTTTCTGGAGTACTACCAAGCACTTTACAAACTAAAGACCTCACCTCCTAAAGAAGAGATATTAAATAAAATGGGAACATTTATAGAGGAAGCAGGCATAAATAAACTGACGCTCAGGAAGCCCATATTACTATTATTCCTAAACCAAATAAGGATCCTCAACTATGCCCGAGTTATAGACCAATTTCTCTGATTAACACAGATATAAAGATTTATGCCAATGACAGTGCAGTTCCCAGCCCAGATAGTGATACAGCTGCTCAGGATGCTCTCGATAGTCCCTCTGTAAAATGTTTTGAGTATGGATGGTGGGAGATGGGATTTCCTCAGCTTGGGCACCAAGGAATTTGGTGCTTTTGATGATCTCCACAGAGTCGTCGATGTACAGTGGCAGGATGTCACTCCTAGTCTTCCTAAAGTCAACAACCATCTCCTTTGTTTTGTCTACATTGAGAGACAGGTTGTTGGCTCTGTACCAGTCTTTTAACAGCTGCATCTCCTCTCTGTATGGTAACTTATCATTATTGCTAAGGTGACCCACCACGGTTGTATCAGCGAACTTTATGATGTGATTTGTGCTGTGCGTGGCTGCACAGTCATGCGTCAGCAGAGTGTACAGCAGCGGACTAAGCACACAGCCTTGAAGGGCTCCGATGCTCAGTGTGGTGGTTCTGGAGATAATGTTTCCAATCCTGACTGACTGAGGTCTGTCAGTCAGGAAGTCCAGAACCCAACTGTAGAGGGAGGTGTTCAGTCCAAGCAGGCTCAGCTTTCCTATTCTATCAGATGCTGAAGAATGATAGTGTTGAATGCTGAACTGAAGTCTATGAACAGCATTCAAACGTAGGTGTCTTTTTTTGTCCAGATGAGAGAGGGCCAGATGGAGGGTGGTGGCTATTGTATCGTCTGTTGAGCGATTTTGATGGTATTCAAACTGTAGGACTTACAACAATTGAAATATATATGTATGATACTTTAGAGAAGTTCTTGAGACAGTCAACAAAGTGACACAATTTAATTTATGTGTTGATAGCCCTGAGACTATCTTATTAAATCTACATCATTATAATAAGAAAGCAAATAAAGACCCTCTTGCCTTGCACCTCCTGCAATCTGCTAAAGTGTTGCTGTCCAAAGCAGAGACAAATGGAACAATTTACATATCTAATCCATAATTAAATTAAGAGATATTGGAAAATATGGTCCCCCTGGTTAAAGTTTATGAAGACTTTAAATGAACACATAGATGTAACTCCTAACATCAATGAAGTGAATAGCAGATATATAGTGAATAAAGTACCCCTTCCTGTAAATTATAAGGATATTATAGGTTACCGAGGAGTTTCATGACCATATAAAAACACGAGGCAGAAGGCAGAGTGTTTTGATACAAGTCATGGAACTCCGAGGTAACTTCTAATATCCTCTTGTTTGCAACTGGAGGTATTTTATATATTATAATACACAAGTTTCAGTGAGTCATGTGACAGAAATTACATCAAAACTCACAGGTTTTAACTGATGACATCAGAACTCACCGTTTATAAGGATATAATAATATCATATTCATGGCTTTAGTATATTATAAAGCAATAAACCTACCTATCATTCACAAGTACAGTAACTTAACAACTTAACTTGACACAAATGACATTGATATATGTAAAAGTGTACAATACAAGTAACAACTTGTTGTCTATCTTGCCTGTTAACATGTGTGATATGCTAGTTTAAACTTGAAAACCTGTTTCCCCTTACCATTTAAACCCTATCACCCCTTTTTTGCTTTCTGTACCCCCCTCCATCATGAAAATACAAATAAAGAATTATTTTATAAAACATTGTTTGAGCAAAAAAAATAATTGTGAATAGCAAAAAAAACCCACACATTTTTGATATTCATTATGCAAAAAAAGCAAAATACTTGCAGGGTTGCGCAGAAGTCAAAGAGATCTGTCCTAGGTAAAATGTAAACTATATATCCAATTCTAATTCTATAGGGACTAACTAAAACACTAAATTTCAGACATGCAAACTTTGACAGTATAAGGGCATCTCTGCAACATATTATGTGGGAAATGCATTTCACAGGGTTAAACAAAAATGGGAAGTCTTTAAAATGCTGCTTAATAAATATACTTGTCAGTATATTCCACTTGTAAGCAAGGAATGTCGTTGCAAAGCAAAACCTTTTTGGTTCAATAGAAGCCTTGGTGTTGAGGTGGGAAAGAAAAGACGTGCTTTTAAGGCTTTCAAGTTAGCTGGGACAGCCGAATCATTTATAAGGTACAAGGAGGCCAATAAATCATGCAAAGAAGCTATAAGGCAAGCTAAAATTGATATAGAAAAGGATATTGCAGCAAGCAGTAAAAAAAATCCAAAATTATTTTTTAAATATGTTAATAGTAAAAAAATGACCCTTACTATCAGAGGGGGGTCAGCTGGTTGATGAAAACAAAATAAAAGCTCAGATTCTGAACTCATATTTTCATCTGTCTATGCAAATGAGGAACCAATAAGTGAAGGTTTCCTTAATATTCCCAATTCTAGTAATACAACTAAGGATGCATGGTCCGGGGCCAGGTGGCATAGTGCCGTGAGACTCAAAACTATAGGCCAGTTAGTCTGACGTCAGTGGTAGGAATGCTTTTCGAAGGGTTAATAAAAGATAAGATACTGTACTTCATAGCAAATCATAATACTATGAGTTTGTGCCAGCATGGTTTTATGCGTAATAGATCTTGCCAGACTAACTTAATTTCTTTTTATGAGAAGGTAAGTAGAGACCTCGATTCTGGGATGGCAGTGGATGTGATTCACTTAGAATTTGCTAAAGCATTTGATACAGTGCCACACAAAAGGTTACTTGTTAAATTAAGGAATGTTGGCCTGGAACATAGTATTTGTACCTGGAGAGAGAACTGGCTAAAAGATAGACTACAAAGAGTGGTAGTAAATGGAACATTTTCTAATTGGACCAGTGTTGTTAGTGGAGTACCGCAGGGCTCTGTACTAGGTCCCTTGCTTTTCAACTTGTTTATTAATGACCTGGAGGTGGGCATTGAAAGTACTGTTTCTATTTTTGCAGATGATACTAAATTGTGCAGAACTATAGGTTCCATGCAGGATGCTGCCAGTTTGCAGAGTGATTTGTCTAAGTTGGAAAACTGGGCAGCAAACTGGAAAAAGAGATTCAATGTTGGTAAATGCAAGGTTATGCACTTTGGCAAAAATAATATAAATGCAAGTTTTACACTAAATGGCAGTGTGTTGGGAGTTTCCTTAAATGAGAAGCATCTAGAGTTTTTATGTAGATAACAAGTTGTCTAATTCTGGGCAGTGTCATTCTGTGGCTACTAAAGCAAATAAAGTTCTGTCTTCCATAAAAAGGGCATTAACTCAAGGGATGAAAACATAATTATGCCTCTTTATAGGTCCCTGGTAAGGCCTCACCTGGAGTATGCAGTGCAGTTTTGGACTCCAGTCCTTAAGAGGGATATAACTGAGCTGGAGAGAGTGCAGAGACATGCAACTAAATTGGTTAGAGGGACGAAAGACTTAAATTTTGAGGGTAGACTGTCAAGGTTGGGGTTGTTTTCTCTGGAAAAAAGGCGCTTGCGAGGGGATATGATTACACTTTACAAGTACATTAGAGGACATTATAGACAAATAGCAGGGGACCTTTTTACCCATAAAGTGGATCACCGTACCAGAGACCACCCTTTTAGACTAGAAGAAAATAACTTTCATTTGAAGCAACATGGGGGGTTCTTCACAGTCAGGACAGTGAGGTTGTGGAATGCACTGCTGGGTGATGTTGTGATGGCTGATTCAGTTAATGCCTTTAAGAATGGCTTGGATGGTTTTTTGGACAGACATAATATCAAAGGCTATTGTGATGCTAAGCTCAATAGTTAGTATAGGTATGGGTATATAGAATTTAATTAAAAGTAGAGAGGGGTGTGTGTATGGATGCTGGGTTTTCATGTGGAGGGGTTGCACTTGATGGACGTTGTCTTTTTTCAACCCAATTTAACTAAGTAACTATGTAACTATGTAATTCAATTTTTTTGAGTGTCAACCCATTAAACATGATAACAATTTTATTCAAAGTATTTTTGTTTTGCATTTTTTTGTGAGTTTATTCAAAGTAGAAAAAACTTCTAAAATCACACAAATCCAAACTTGATTAATATGCCTCCCCACGTATCCCTCATCTGTCATTCTGCTACACAACTAGGAACTGTTATTCTATGTCTGTTGAACTTGTCGCCTATCATCATGTACACTGAAAAGATGAGGAGATGATGCATTATTTGGGGATTGAGAAAACGTGTATTACCATTAAAGTACACTGATTGCACATAAGTAGAATGAACTGTAAATGGTAAATAAATATCTGTAAAAGTTACTGTAAAATACCTGAAGAATCTTTTCCAGAATAATCTTTTTCTGTTATATTTTGAGATTATAGAGAAGATAAAAAAAAAGAAGTAACTCTTTTTTTGAGATTTAAATGTATGGTGCTGAAGCTTCCTTACCATATGAATATTTTGATGAAATTATATCTGTAATAAATGGTTTAATGAGAAGACATTGCTGAAATAAGATCATGATTATAACCCAGGGGTCCCCAACCTTTTTTAACTGTGAACCACATTCAGATGTTAGGGAACAACAAACCATGAAACATGTTCCTGTGGGTACAATAGGGTTGTGGTTGGTAGCCCCTATGTGGACTGGCAGCCTGCAGGAGGCTCAGTTTGGCAGTACACATCGTTTCTATGCAAACCAAACTTGCCTTCAGGCTAGAAATTCAAACATAAGCCCCTGCTTTGAGGCCACTGGGAGCAATATCAAAGGGATCAACATGTTGCTCCCAAACAGCTGGTTGGGTATCACTGTTCTAAACGAATCCTAAATTGCTAGGTAGCCTTTATTTTTGCATGTAGTGTCAGATATTAATTACTGTATGTTATCTGCATTCATAAAACAAAATTGGGATGGATCTCAAGAAAAGTCACTGAATTTATCTGAGTCTGTATGGCCTGGGGTGTGAGGAATTTGCAAAAAATATGTTTATTATTTAAAAGACAACTTAAGCCTTAAACAGATTATGGCTAGAAACATTGCATTTTATATACTGAAGTTACTGTACCAGCCCAGGGGTATTTTATTAAAAACATCTTCTGAAAAATATTGCAGGAGCATAACAAGTGGAAAAAAAATGTTTTCATCATTCAGTACAGCTGCCTCTTCAAAGGAACATTCACTTTCTATAAAATATATGATTAAAATAAAACTATTAAAATGGAGACAAATGAAACCAACAAAATGTGGCAAAACCCCCCAAAAATTTTTTTGTATATGATTACATTTTACAACATAAATGAGTCTAAAGAAGCGCTAAGAACAAATAATTTCCAAAACTAAATAACATCATATTGTTTATCCAAAGATGCTGTGCCCATTTATTTATGTATTTATTCATTTTGATTTATTCTTTTCTTTTGAATTATTCATTTGTTTATTAATCTCTCTGATTTTACCTACAGTTCGGAAATGTCTTTTAGCAATACATTTTAGTCAATTTTTTTCTTTTTAACCTCAAAGATTTGTTTCCTTGTTGCAGAAATGGATATACTGTTATGGAAAAGCATTGTGTTGAAAGATTTACAGTAGTTAGATTTAAAGAGTTTGCTATTGAAATTCAGCAGATACAGTACAAACGCATAGGAACTGCTAGTATCACTCCTTGATATTTTGACCTTTAAAACTGACTTTTATCCTTATTTAATCTTCATTTAGATACAGTATATATATATATATATATATATATATATATATATATATATATATATTATATATATATATATATATATATATATATATATATATATCAAAGTAAATGAGTGCACACTGGGAACCTATCGGCAGTTTAGTTTAAAAGCATCATTTTATATAAATAATTAAAAAACAGGCCGACGTTTCGGTCCGACTCTAGGACCTTTTTCAAGACCATTAATGTTTTTTAAAAAAATTATCGCCTTAAATAGGCAACAAAAAAAGCACTCACCCAATTACGTGCAACAGATGACGTCATGTGAACAGAAAAGAAGAACCAATCACCAGCAATTCCAAATTAAACCATGTGTCATAGAAAGAAAATTTAACCCTGTGTGGGAAAACAAAGAATCAGAAAATTAAAAGTTTCTAAACAATTACAAAACTCTTTTAACCATTTAGAATACGCACATGATTATAAATTCCTAGACAGACTGCAGAAAAAGCTGACAATGATGATTACCATAATGGATATATATCAGACACAATGTATCACAAGAATCAGCACTAACAAAAAATGGCAACAGTGGCAATGCAGTAAACTACCAATCCAATTTGTAACTAAAAAATGAGCAATGAAAAAAGAGAAAAAGGAAAAATTATCTCTGCTGTAAAAAACATGTTAAGGGACAGTTTTCATTGAGACCAAGCGGAGTTAAAGTGTTTAACTTTTTTATCCAAAAAACCTCTCTTTGGAGAAGGATATTGGACCGATCACCACCCCTCCTAGGAGGTGGGATATGGTCAATTGCGATGTATTTAAATGTGGGAAGTCTGTGACCATACTCCAAAAAATGCTTAGCTAGAGGTTTGTTTGTCTTGCCATCCCTAAAAGCTGTACTTATTGCCGATCGGTGTCCGTCCATCCTTAATCTAAGTGCCAAATTGGTTTTGCCCACATACGATAATCCGCAGGGGCATGTAATGAGATATATCACATGGGTGGTACTGCAAGTTATATGGTGCCTAATTCCAAACCTTTTCCCTGTATGGGGATGCAAGAAGGATTGACCAGGAGACATAAAACAGCAAGAAGTACAGGTAGGACACCTAAAACACCCAGGTTTCACATTAGTTAGCCAAGTGCAGGTATTGGTGCTATAGCATTGTACAGGATCACGCAAACTGGTACCCCGTTTATAGCAAACCATTGGGGGATCTGGGATTACTCTAGCCAAATCTTTATCTGCCTGGACAATGTTCCACTGTTTTTTCACAACACTGTTCAAGTACTTAGTACCTTGGTTGTATGTAGTACTAAATACAATCCGTGGTTGATCAACCTTACTTTTAATTTTATCACGATCACGTGCTCTAGCTGTGGCAAGGGCGTCATGCAATATTGTATCTGTATAGCCCCTATCTTTAAATCGATTCCACATTTCTATTAATTGCTGCTCACGGATAGATGGCTCAGAATTATTTCTTAAAACTCTACAAAATTGTGAAATTGGCAAGGATTTTTTCATTGACTTAGGATGACAGCTCGTGAAATGTAAAAGAACATTTTTATCGGTCGGTTTACGGTATAGGGAAAAACTAATCCTGGTGTCCATTAGTGTGAGTGCCACATCGAGAAAATTAATTGTGTGGGGATGTATATCATAAGTAAAATGCACAGGGCTGGAAAGCGAATTAAGTTCATTAACCATTTCAATGAATTGAGCCTCTGTGCCTCCCCAGACAATTAACAAATCGTCAATGTAGCGACGGAAAAATAATAACTTCTCTCCAAATTTTGGCAAAATAAATCGCTGTTCATACTGATGCATGAATAAATTAGCATAGGCCGGAGCCATGGCCGCACCCATGGCGGTACCGGATACCTGTAGAAAAAAATCATTTTCAAAACGAAAATAATTTAATGAAAGGGACAACTCAAGAAGTTTCAAGATGAATGAAATTGGAGGCCCCACATATTGGTCATATTCCTCCAATGATCTCTTAACTGCCTCATGGGGAATGATAGTATAAAGGCTTACCACGTCCATGCTGGCAAGCATGCACGGACTATCCACTGGTACAGAAAATTCCTTAAGAAATTCTAACAAGTGTGGTGTGTCCTTTAAATAGGTGGGAGTATTCTGAACAGGTTGTAAAACAGTGTCAATATATAACCCAATAGTATGTAAAAGAGAATCACGGCCTGACACAATCGGTCTACCAAGGGGACTTGTAAGGCTTTTATGCACCTTGGGCAAAGTTTATAGCACCAGCCATTTAGGGTGCTTGAGGCAGCTGGTGACAGCTGCCCCAAGTCATGTGACTTGTGCTCTGATAAACTTCAATCACTCTTTACTTCTGTACTGCAAGTTAGAGTGATTTCACTCCCCTCCCTTTTTCCCCCCAGCAGCCAAACAAAAGAACAATAGGAAGGTAACCAGATAACAGCTCCCTAACACAAGATAACAGCTGCCTGGTAGATCTAAGAACAGAACTCAATAGTTAAAACACATGTCCCACTGAGACACATTCAGTTACATTGAGACGGAAAAACAGCAGCCTGCCAGAAAGCATTTCTCTCCTAAAGTGCAGGCACAAGTCACATGACTGGGGGCAGCTGGGAAATTGACAAAATGTCTAGCCCCATGTCAGATTTCAAAATTGAATATAAAAAAATCTGTTTGCTCTTTTGAGAAATGGATTTCAGTGCAGAATTCTGCTGGAGTAGCACTATGAACTGATGCATTTTGAAAAAAACATGTTTTTCGATGACAGGATCCCTTTAACTGCCAAGAACGTACAACGTAAGTTCTTGCACAGACAGCGGTTTTCCTCAGCATCGGCGGCTTTAGCCGTCGCTGCAGAGTGTCAGGAGCCCTAACAGCCCCCTAGACAACAAGGCTGGGGGGCTGTTGTGTCAGTCCTGTGATGCCATCGTCCATGACCTGGATGAATGAAAATCTTCATAGTCATACAGCAGATGTGATGTGATTGCATCTGCTCTGCCTACCGACTTCCTGCTGTGGGACTCTGCATGTGGCGTTCTTCAGGGGCCCCTCCAAAAGTTCCTCCTGCTTCAAAAAAGGTAAGTGCCCTTTTTTTACATACTTGCACACACTCATTTGTATACATTTATACACATTTACCCACACTTACATACATTTACATACTAATACAACACAACTTTTATTAAAGATTGCTTTTTTTGGTATTTTGCACACTTTTTCACACTTGTATGTTATTTATTACACACTAACACACTGACACATACAGTTAGAAGTGTACACACCTGTATACACAAATACTTGTTTGTTTTTTTTTTGTATTTATACATTTTACCCTTTTGTCTTTTTCTGTTCCCCCTAAAATCTGTTATTTTATCAGCATGACTATTAGATGATATATTTGAACTGCTAATTATGCGGTTAGATCAATTATTTTGTTATTTCATTGATGTTCACATTTTTTGTGGTTTTATTGCATTTTTATCCCTACTCATTGCCTTTTTCAGTGTAGCTTTGCAGTTTGGTACTTGGTAGTAGAAAGGAAGCTTTACCAGTGTAGCGCTATAGTAAACTGCTTTGTGTGAGGGCAGTTTTAGCTACTTTCATTTGTGGGCTGATACCACAGATGAGCTCTCTTTCTCAGGGGCAAGCCCTCGCAACGGGGTGGAGACAGGGTGTAGTGTAACTGTAACTAGAGTCGATAGCACAATGATGAGCGCCAGTAGTTCTTTAACGGTTGAACATAGAACTGTATTTATTGAACAATAGCACATAGATCATTCAGCACATTGATCCACAATGGAGCATAGTATATACACAGCAGCATAAAGGAAGCATATACTCACAGCACATATAGGCTGAATTCCCACAGGCTAGGGAATATACATCAGAGAGTAAGTTGGCAGCGTGTGAGAGGTATTGCCCAGTTTTCAGGATATCTTCCAGTGGTAGACTAGGAGAATTCCTATCATCCCTATCTCAACACTTTAGTCCTTACTCCGGGTCAGTAATACTCTGGGATCTTAATCGTTCTAATCTCCTCGGCGGAGCCTTGAGCTGCTCAACTAAATAACCTCTCTATCACTCCTAGAGTGATCTATAATTGAGTATAGCTGTCTAATTACTAGGGCCAAGGCGCCTAGGGTCGACACTACCCATTCCCTTCCAGCCTGCTTGGTTGGGCTAAAGCAATGGACCGGGACCACATGGTTCCTAAACCTTTTATACTCTGGCACAGTGCCATCTGGTGTACACTGTGTGAACTACAGGGGTTACATAAGCACAAGGTCACCATAAGGACCTACTGAGGTGTCCATATAACTAGGGATGTGCCTGTCTGTAATGTGTAAGGGTGTCTAAGATTTTCACATCCCTACACCAGTATTAGAATTGTCAGAATGTGTACTTTCCAAAAATATATAGTTTTCTGGGGGTCTTTGTATAGTTAGACGATCTTGTTAGACAATGGTTTTTGATGGTCTTTGCGCTGTTAGGGGGTCTTGCGGCACATATGCAGTCAGGGAGCTTTGGTCACAGAAAGCAAATTGGCAGCTGTGAAAATTCATGTGGGTTATTTTCATTAGGGGTCCATGCATGCCCATCTGCTTTGGTATATCTATGCATATTGGGCATCAAACTGTTCAGTAGACCCTTGTCATCAATATTTAGGGTGGTTTTCCATTGTATGTAAGAAATTGTGTGAGATAAATGTGGCAAATTGCAATATTTTTAGGTGATTTTCAGAAATGTCAAAAATTGCCAAAGTTAGGAAAGCTTTGCGGCTTGGTACTTTAAAGTAGAAAGATATGCAGCCCCATTTTGGATTCAGGGAATTTGTACTTTCCAAAAATATATGGTTTCCTGGGGTGAACATATATTTTTGTACCTTTGCCCAACGCAAAATACTGTAAATGTGCTGATTTTGCAGTATCTGGAATTAAGGAACTGATAACTCGTATGGGTTGTCTTATTTCTCGGGCCCCTATACTCCACCTACTTAGGTGTACCTATGCATATTGGGTATAAAACTGTTGAGCGGACCCTGGACTTTCATATTTAGTGTGTTTTATCTATGTAATGATTTGTGGGAGATACAATGCTTCAGAGATGGAGTATTGAGGAGATTTTCGGAAATGTCATAAAAATTGCCAAATGTAGGAAAGCTTTGTAGCTTTGTACTTTGGAGCAGAAAGATGTGCATACCTATTTTATATTTGTCAGAATGTGTACTTTCCAAAAATATATGGTTTTCTGGGGTGAATACACATTTTTGTACCTTTGCCCGTGGCAAAATGCTGTAAATATGCTGATTTTGCAGTATCTGGAATTACAGAACTGATAACTCGTAGTTTTGAGTACAAATATACTTTTACTAGATGCACCAAACCACTATTTTGGATTTGGCCGAACCCCCGAATCCTTCGCGATAGATTCGGCCAAATACCGAACGGAATCCGGATCATAATTTGCATATGCAAATTAGGGGTGGGAAGGGGAAAACATTTTTTACTTCCTTGTTTTGAGACAAAAGGTCACGCAATTTCCCTCCCTGACCCTAATTTGCATATGTAAATTATGATTCAGATTCGGTTCGGCCAGGGAGAAGGATTCGGCTGAATCCGAATTCTCCTGTAAAAGCCCTAATTCTGCCCGAATCCTAAACCGAATCCTGGATTCGGTGCATCCCTAATATTTACCCATTTTGAATTCGTTAGAATCTGTTCTTTCCAATAATGTGTAATTTTTTAAGGTAAACCTACTGTTAGTGGAATATTTGGCCTTGAAATCAGATGTATGCAGTTTTGTGGAGCTGTGCTTTTGAAATTTGGTAGTTTGTTGCTTCTAGTTTTATGATCTATAGAAGTGAGAAATCTCCATAAAACTATATATATTTGGAAATGGTGCATTCAAGAGACACAGAACTTTCCAAATCTGCTGTGTTCTCATGCATAAAATAAATTATGTTTCTGATAAATGCATTTGTATCATGTGAAACATTTTTTTTTGTTTTTTTTTATACACTTAGAAGCCCAAATCTTTACAGGAGTGGAATTATCTAGCATATTTTGAAAGCTTAGGTTGTCCTGAAAAAAATGATATCTTGTTTTCCTGGGTAAACTAAAAGACCCCCCAGGGAAGGCCCCTAAAGTGAAAGAGCACAAATGTTCAAAAATGGACTGGCAATAAAAGTACCAACTTGGCCATATTGGCTGGCGGTGAAATGGTTAAATCCTAATGTTGTATATTCCCTTTTTGTTCTGATAAATAAATTGGAGGAGCACTTATATCATTTGAAACATTGGAAATTTACTGAATGCTGTGGAAGTAAGTGTGCTAGTATTAACTAATGACAATGCAGGTATAGTAGTAATTATATTTAACTAAATTCAAGGGACTGCAGGTATAGGGGCAATTATATTAACTACTGGCAAGAAACAACAAGTACAGTGGCAATTCTAGCAACTAATAGCTAATTACTGCAAATACTGTATATTAGAAACTTTATAGGCATTTTCATGCAGACCAACGATGTTGCAAATGGGTTATTTTGCATGCATGTCCAAATTAATAACCTGTCATAAATACTTATTGCACATGCATAAGCTTGTGTGACTATATAGTTTTAATAGATTTAAAAATAATGAAGCAGCTGATACCATCTCTGGCATTCGATGATGGTGTGTGAGCATTAATGCCCACAGTATAGCTCATAACCCTCTGTAGAGGGTTTTTGCAATGTTCAATGTTATAGCATCTCTTTAGTAACTGATATTTAATTCTGTTCTGTCCTCATTACATATTACCCCACAATCCAATAAAGGAGACTAAGAAGGAAGTCTGTAGATTTTTACTGAATGAGCAAGGGGAAGAGTTGAAACTGTAAAACAAATGAAAGTAAATGCAATGAATATAAAGAATGATAATACAGAAAAACATATGCAGGTATATAACTACAACATGCCACAGAAATTTGCATAAACAATGCCTGAGCTGCTGGTAGCTTTAGTGATGGTTTAGTGCAATTTTAAGTCCATTGGCTTACCAGCAATGCTACCAAGAGGAGAAGGTACACTGTATGTTCTCCTTCCACAGCATGGCCTGCAAAATTGAGTCTTAGCTCCCACAAGGCACTGTGTTGGGTCACATGTTGGGAGTATGGTAGCCAGATTAGTTCAAATGTAATGCTGTAACTGGCCTTATGGAGGTGCTGGATAGATACCTGAAATGGGCAGCAGAGGGAGTTCACCACAAGTAAGCAATGAAATATAATAACATGATGACAGCTTATGCTGGAGACATGACACTCCCAGCCTGGTATCTATAGATGCCACCACTTGATTCCTCAGGAGATAGCAGTTCAGAAACTGGCCTCAACTTTGCAGACTCTTTCATCCTCACTTGGACATGTTTTGGTGACGAGACCTAAGGGCCATTCATTTCTCTGTGACTGTCACAGACTTGAGACAGGAGTAAAGGTTCTAGCATTTATGATACTGTAGCTAAGACTTCAGCAATGAAAGTGGTTAAAGAGTCATGGATGAGCCTTGCAGTTCCCTCTTGCAAGAGGATGGAATTGAGGATCCTTCGGGCTATGCCAATCATTCTTTCACAGGCTCTTCCAATGTGAGAAGAGTGAGGTGGGTTGAATGTCCATATGCAGTCCTGATCAGTTAGGTATCTCTCCACATCCTTGACATTAATGTCTGAGGGAATCTTTAGTTCTTTGGTTGCCCCAACAAAGTCAGTGCCTCTGTTAGAGCGGATGAAGCATCTGAGGGCATTTATGAAACTTGAAGTGTCCATCGACTCATTGACCTCTACCACTGAGTTTACGGCAAAAAATGCATTTGAAAATGACATTATTAACACACCTTTTGCTCCAACAATCCACAAGCCAGCTGCTAATAAATCTCCTTCTGTAAATAGTCAGCCCTGATGTTTGACTTGATCATGATAATGATGTACAAGCAAAGTTGCAATGTGATGATGTCCAGAATTGATCAGAGGATGTTTTCCTTCAGATTCTAATTTTGCACTTTTAAGATGACCTCCTACTCTAAATAGCCCAGTTTGGCCAAGCTTCCTCAAGTACTGTCATTAGGGGCTGATTTGTTTCTTGTGATGAAATTGATCTCTCTAGAATAGACTTAATATTGCACAGTTCAGATGATGATATTTTTTGATTGCTGAATTTCTGACACTGTGTAGACATTTTTACAGTAATGCCATCCTTTGCAGGTAGTTACATTTATTGATGATGTATGTTTGAAGGAGTGAGCTAAGTGGTTTAGACAGGTGATAGCTCAGTGAAGTGATTTCCAAATTAAGAATCTATGTTACATAAGATTGCTGGTCTTGTAAGCCAATATGTGTATTTTAGCTGGCTTGTGGCAATAACTCTGGTTGCATGGTCTGCAGGCTTATAGTCAATGGGTACCTAGTGCCACTTTTCAGAACACGTAGATCTCCTGCTTATGATCACTCTGTTACTGACATAAACGCTTCTGTAAATGTAGTTTAGTAATACCTATACTCTATGCCTGTCTCAGTTGTGATAATCTCAGCAATCTCTACAGCTAGAACGACAGCACAGAGTTCCAGTCTGGGTATAGAGTGTTCAGGAATTGGTGCTAGTTTTTTCCTTACCCATAACAAACACCATGTGACATTGTCCATAGACGTCCACAGTTTTAAAGAATCCGACAGCAGCTATGGCTTTAAAAGAATTATGAGAGAACACACAAAGTTTTTGGCTTTGTACCTCTGTGAAAGGTACCTAGGCATATGAACGTGTTACACAAAGGCTGGAAAGAGTTGTTTGAGAACTTCTCCATTCTGCACACAAATTCTTTTTGTCAGGAGACAGTGTCCCAATCAGATGTCTCAAGAGTTAAGTCTTTTAAAATTGCTTTACCTTGTATGGTGGCAGAAGCAGCAAATCCTAAAGTATCATCCAGGCTATTTACTGTGGACAGGACATTTCTGTGAGTGAAGGGTTTTTCTTCTCTGTTTACTTGGAAGATGAAGGTATCAGACTTAGAAGTGCTACAGAAGTCCAAGACTCTGTTGCATGGGTAAAGAGTCAGCTCTTAAGTCTAAGTCTCTTAGATCATTTGAATGATTTTGGGAAGGGAAGGCTTCCATCACTCCTTTGCAGTTGGAAGCTATTTTTTGAAGCCTGATGTTTGAACAAGTAAGTGCTTCCTGTGCCCTTTGTAAAAAGACTGATTGCAGCTTCACTTGAGGGTAACAATTTTTTTTTAAAGGTTTTTATTTTTGCTTTTCACTACACAACAATACACACCATAACATGTGTGAGCATTGCTATGACAGTCCAATAACATTTATACACCTTAGCAGGGCATCAAGTAGCATAAATACACATCATAGATCACCAAGTGGGCGAGGGGGGGCATTCTGGACTGAGATCGCTAATTTGGTAGGGATTATCAAATCTAAGGGGCTGACTCTGGGTTGGCATCCAACCAGGGGTCCAAGACCTTTTCAAATTTTTGGGGGCAACATCTGGCTATATGACAGGCAGTTTATTATTTACCATCAGTACCCATTGCTGGACTGTTGGTGTTTGCGGACTCATCCACTTCATTGCTACAAGTTTCTTTGCATAGAAATACACTGTTTTTAACAGAATTCTAATTTTATTCAGGGGGACAACCTCATCCACTAGACCTAGGAGGCACATCTTTGGGGTTGGTACTCCCGGTAGGAGGAGCTGATCAGTAAGATATTTTACCACTTTGGTCCAATAATCATAAACTGGCGGGCAGTTCCACAGCAGGTGGAAGAACCCAGCATCTGGGGACTGACACTTGGGACATATGGGTTTCTGCCCATCTCATCGGGTAATATAGGTCCTATGCATTATTCTATATTGAACCATCTTATCTCTGGTAGAGATCAGGAAGTCATATATTGCCTCTATAGTATCATCCCACATTGCATTGTCTAAATGAGGTATATCCATGACCCACTTGCCCTTTACCTCCTCAAATGGACTTCCCAAAGCAGGGATCAGGGATTTGTAGAGGTCAGATATTAACTTTTTGGGGCTAGGGTCCCATAGTCTGCCATCATCCGATGGAATCAAGGTAGAGACTGACTGTGAGCCAAACTAAGATATAAATGCATGTCTCAGTTGGAGATAGCGGTAAATCTGAATTGTAGGTTGATTCAGTTTCTCTTTGAGTTGGGCCAAAATGGGGAAGGTGTCATCAACTAACAAATTACTCAAGTGCCAGATCCCCAATTTAGGCCATTAGTGGCAATTGCAAAAGATGCTGAAAGTTTGAGTTCCTCCATAGTGGGGTATACAGTGAGGGCTTAGGACTGCTTTGGGTCATCATTTTCCGAACCAGAGCCCATATTCTCTGTGGGGTTGCCAGTACTGGTGGCAACTCAGTGGTGTCTTTACTTTTCCTATACGGTGCATTCCTAATTGCCTCTAAGGAACCTGCTATAGAGGCATGAAGTGCAGTTAACGTATTATCTGGGTCTGGACAAGTTATGCATATACATTGGTTGCATTGCATAGTAATAATATCAGAGGTGTGTAGGGCAAGGCCTCCCTTCCCCTAAGGGGCCATTAGCATCAGTTTGCTGATCCTAGGGGATTTGTGGGCCCATATATAGGGAAGTAGGATAGAATCTATATGTTTGTGGACGAGGGTAACAATTTTAAGGAGTCATCCACATAGAAGTCTTTTTTATAATAGTTTTCTGACATATGACTCATACTCTCATTTGCTTGAGTAAAGCGTCTGAGCCCGTAGATCACAACTGCAGGAGATGGACTGTTGCCAAAGATGTGCACCCTCATGCGGTACTCCATGATGTCTCTGAATCAGAAGAATCTTCAGACGTTTATGTCTGTCTCATTAACAAGAAATCAATTAAACATTTGTTGAATGTCAGCAATAAAGGCAATAGAGTCTTTGCGGAAATGAAGACGTACTCCCAGATGTTTGTTATTAAAAGCGACCTGTCACTCAAAATCCTATTTTATCACATTTAATTACACTATATAGATTATTTGAATCTTGTTTCCTTCAGTCTGGGAATTCAAAATTATAGCATGCAGGCAGGAGCCATTTTGTGCACACTGTTATTAAGGCAAGCCTTGTATCATCTCAGAATCTTGTTGGTGCACAGAATAGAGGACCTGATGTCCATCCCCATGCCCTGGCTACAAAATTAAATGGTGAAGAGAATGGGGGAATGTGTGGAGAGCAGTGACATCTAGGAAGTGCTTAATGGAAAGTGAAAGAGGAGGGACAGACAACATTTGATTGACAGCTGAGATTTTTAAATGAGCTTACAACAGCTATGAATGCTTTTATAAAAAATAGAAATTTGGTTTCATGTTTAATTTGAAAAGGACTTTTATTGTACAGCTTTTTGTGTCTGGGTGACAGGTCCACTTTAAGGACAGGACCTGTTAGTAGAACATCATTTAGGGAGACACCTTTGAGTTTGGCACTGGACTCAAAGACCACTCTAATTTGTCCTGGTTTCTTTGGGTGGTATACCACAAATATTGGAAGGAACCAGCACTCCTCTGAGTGGAAGCTATATCCAGTTTTGGATGTCAGTGCTTAAGAGGGATATAAATGAGCTGGAGAGAGTCCAGAGAAGTGCAACTAAACTGGTTAGAGACATGGAAGATTTAAATTATGAGGGTAGATTGTCAAGTTTGGGGTTGTTTTCTCTGACTCTTGCAAGGCGACATGATTACACTTTACGAGGACATTATAGACAAATAGCAGGGGACCTTTTTACCCATAAAGAGGATCACCACACCAGAGGCCACCCCTTCAGACTAGAAGTAAATAACTTTCATTTGAACATAGGTGGTTCTTCACAGTGAGGACAACAAGGTTGTGGAATGCACTGCCGGGTGATGTTGGGATGACTGATTCAGTTAATGCTTTTAAGTGTGGCTTGGATGATTTCTTGGACAGAGATAATATCAATAGCTATTGTGATACTAAACTCTATAGTTAGTATAGATATGGGTATATATAATTTATGTGAAGGTATGGAGGGGTGTGTGTATGGATGCTGGGTTTTTATTTAGAGGGTTTGAACTTGATGGACTTTGTCTTTTTTCAACCTTATTTAACTAATGTAACTATGTAACTTGACTAAAACCAATCACTTATTGATTGCTATGTATTACAGCCAGTTGGCCCTGGCCCAGACCCACTCCCCCGATTGGCTGCTCCCTAAAGTAAAACAGGGGCGGGATACAGATCCAGAGTTTGGAAGTTGTAAGAGGGCTCCCAGTGACTACCAGGGGGCCCTTTATGTAGCAGCCCCTGTGAGCCCCCAATGAACCAGTCCAACCCTGGGTACAGATTTGACAAGGCTTAAGAAATAAGCCCATTTAATGTGAATAACCCATTAACATTAAAACAAAAATTTTAATGTTAATGGGTTGCCTGAATGCAGATATAAGATAGCATGCAGATATATGTTGAAATCAAATATCTGAGAAGGAGCACAAAGTATGGTGTTTTACCCACAATGCAAGATTTCTTCCAAGTATATACTGTAGATGGTGCCCCAAATTAAACTGCAATTGTGCACAAGACATATAGATATGATTGGGATATGGGAACACATATAAACACCCTTCAATTGTGTGCAAAACTATTGTGCAACAGTAAGCACCTGTAAGTGCAACATAGAGTAAAGCCACAGAAAACCATTTATTCTATCACTGGCAAGGGGGATCGTAGCCTTATGCTGCTGAAGGGAGCCCTGCCTGGTGAGCCCTGCCAACCCAGGACTGCTTCCATTGGAACTGTGCAATGGCGACATGGGGTGCTCTTAGCCCTGGTGGGCAACAGTGGGCCTGGAACATACCAATCCTATGCTGTATCTTATTCAATTTTACTGGATGCAGCTGAGCCCTTAATTGGAGAAAAGTAGTGAAACTCCAGCATAGCACTCTGTTGTATGCCATTATGTTAAGAATATTAACATGAAACACAAACAAAAATATATATTTTTACATCATTAAAATGTAATGCATATTTATTAGGAGAATGCTGCCCATTTATAGTTATGTTTCACAGCCTGGTAACAGTATTGCATTTTAGAATTTGATGTTCAAGTTTTTTTTCCACAATAAAATTTAAGGTTTAAATCAACTTACTATCCATTTAAAAATCAATCAAAATCTGAACTTTTATAGCAAACATTAAGAACTGCATTGGAAACCATTATATTTTTAGAGCCAATATTAACCAAAATGTACAGCTTGAAAACTGCCACACAATTATACATTAATACAAACAATAAAAGTGTATAAACCCATATGCTGTGTTTTACTTGATGCATCTATTCTGCAAACTTTAAATGCACTGTTTTATTGTTATACAGATTTAGACCAAGCTTTTATCCATATGCAAAGCCTCCAAAAATGTTTTTTACAGGACACGGTAAGGTGGAACAGCACAAAAAGGCTTTGTTCTACCTATTTTGTTGATGTTTATTGATGTTAATTGTCAATTTGTATTTAAGTATAGTAATACACATTCTGGTGTCCAGTACACATGTTTACATCAGCTGCCAGTTATCTTCCTGCAGGTAAACGTTATATATATATGGGATTCGTTATCCAGAAGCCTTTTATCCAGAAAGCCCAACTTAGGGGAAGGCCATCTCCCAAAGACTTCATTTTAATCAAATATTTCTAATTTTTAAAAATGATTTCCTTTTACTCAGTAACAATACAAATGTACCTTCTACTTGATCCTAACTATGATACCATTAACCCTTATTGCTAGCAGAACAATCCAGTTGGGTACAATTAATTTTTAAATTATTTTGTAGTAGACATAAAGTTTGGTGACCCAAATTAAAAAAAGGTCCTATTTCTGGAAAAGCCAGGTCCTAAACATTTTGAATAACTGAACCCATATTTGTATAGGCACATGCATAGCTCTTGCCCAGAGTGTTTTTTTTCTTTTTTTCTTTATGTGCATCTTATACTGTAATTGAGGAGACACTGGTCAAGCTATATTGCTTTCATTATCCATCTATTATTCAGCGAATGTTGGCAAACTGATATTTTCCTGTACAACTGGTACTTGTAAGTTCATATATTGTTGGTGACTAGTGATGGGCGAATTTGCGCCGTTTCGCTTCGCCGGAAGATTCGCGAATTTCGCGCGAAATTCGCGAAACGGCGAAAAATTCACGAAACGGCGCCGGCGTCTCGTTTTTGACACTGGCGCCCGTTTTTGACGCCGGCATCCGTTCTTTCGACGCCGGCGCCCGTCTGTTTTTCGAAAAAAAAATTTTTTGACGCCGGCGAATTTTTGCCGCGAATTTTCGCGGGCGTTTCGCGAATTTATTCGCTCGGCGCGAATCACGCAAATTCGCTGCGAATTCGCGCCTGGCGAATAAATTCGCCCATCACTATTGGTGACTAGACTGCAGGCTTTTTAGCAATATCTCGGTGGCATGTGAGATTATGTCATTTTATGCTTAATACATTACTTTTTGGTATTTCACTTTTTTTGATATCGGGATACTCTGAGGTGCCAGAATTTATAAGCAAGCCCTTTGGCTATGCACTTTGCTGGGACATCATGTTGCCTGTCCCTTTGTTCAGGATAATAACCCAATTACATGTTTGTGCTTCCTAGCAAATTTAGATTGGCTTAACCCAATCCAAGGAAACCCTTTGAAATGGAACTGCAATGATGGTGATGTGGTAGTTACTACGATCCTTAGCAATAGGAACCAGGGGAAATTTTTGACACTCAACACAGGGTTACACTCCAATACCAAAATATCATCTGGGTCATTTATTTTGTAGTTTATTCAATCCAAAACCATGTCTATGTGTTATGTATAAAGGGTAGGAGCTTTTGTATTTGTCTATATGTATTTTGTGGTCACAGCCTCATTGCACCCCACACCTTAATGGTTTTAAAATTAGTAGTGAGCACAACTTTCCCTTGTTTGTTATTTTTGTTATAGTTTATACAGGAGCAGTGGGCAGCCCCTTGTTGTAGCTCCCACCCTTCCCAGCTATAGTCAGGTGATTCCACTGGTGGCTAATAAAAGGGCAGCCAAGTTTGGGAGTTTTACTTTTGTAAGCAGCAAGTAAGTTGCAGGTAAAACTTAGTCCCTTTGTAAAATGTAAAATGAAGCAAAATAATTCTTAATGAATCAGATGCAATTTGAGTGTAGGACTGGCCTGATATGGGATGAGGCCATCTTTCACCCTCCTGAAGACGGCCTCAGTTGGAGCGCCGAAACGTTGAGCAAGAATAAAACTTCACTTGGCTTTTGAGACACGAAGTCCTTGGAGTACAGTTTGTTTGTTTTCTGCTACACTAATGTGTTGACCGGCACCCAGGCATTTGAGGACACTTAAGAGTGCACCAGTTGTATGGGATTTATATATATATATATATATATATATATATATATATATATATATATATATATATATATATATATATATATCTGTATATAAGTAATATTTCTGATATATAATCATTCTTCCAGCCTCGGCTATAATGTTACAGTGTAACATAATATGAAAATAATTTTAATTATAAGCTCTGTTATGGGTATATTGAAATCACTTGGTATTTAATAGAATACTTAAACATTTAATACATTCTGCACATTTCAAGGACTAGAACCAAAAATGTCTTTCTGTGAAGCTGACATTTTAAACCTGGTATCATTTTTATGCATTTTTGCATGATGGGAATGCAACAAGAAACATGTCCTACAAGTTTAAATAATATGGCCTTCATATTGTATAGTAACTATTCACATTGTGATTTTGTACAGAAGAGACATCAATTAAGCATGTAAAGCAAGTAAAACATGTCCTTATCCTAAAACATCCTAATTTTTTTTTGCTGATTTACAAAATAAAAAAACGAATCTAAATCAATGCAAATGTAATAAAATTGTGTGTGAAAAATCAAGAAACCTTTGAAATAATTATTAGTATGGAGGCTTTAGTACTGAGGTAATAGATTCACTCTACAATATAACAATTGTATTTCTAACAACTATTATGACATTTTCATCATATTTATGGAATTATTTTGAATATTTTACTGTTTATGATGTTCTGCATCACCATATAAAAGAAGCAAGGCAACATACAGCATATGAAGAATTCTGGCCACACACACACACAACCCCCCCCCCCAAGGAATCTAAAGGGGATCTAAACAATATTTCTTAATCATCATCATTGTTGCTGGGAAACAAATCCAGGCATTCTTTAAAATAATATCAAACATTTAGATATGTAAGGACCTGTACTCCAGCATAATATGGGTGGTATTTTCAACCTATTGCATAATAATAACAATTGTCCAATTGCAATCTTACTTGATCTCTGTAAATCTGACGCCATCTCTTTTTTTCCCCGCTTTATGCATGTTTTTTTTCCACAGACTGCTAAAACGCAGTATTTGCTAACATCTGATGCTTGAATACAGTGTAAGATATAGCAGTTAAAATAACACAATAATCAACACAAGTAAAACATTTTTCAATTCAAAATCGGGAGTCCATATAGTTAATCAGCCAGGCCCAAGGGACTCGCCCCAGTTCAGAAAGGCATTCAACTACAAAAAAGTTTATATCAAAAACGATATAAGTCCCAAGGCCTCTTCAAGTAAAAAATATTAATTTATTGTTATTCATATTAAAACAGTAGCTAGTACATACTACCCCACATACCCCACCTAAGGTGGGGTATGTGGGGTAGTATGTACTAGCTACTGTTTTAATATGAATAACAATAAATTAATATTTTTTACTTGAAGAGGCCTTGGGACTTATATCGTTTTTGATATAAACTTTTTTTTACAAGTAAAACATTAGCAAGATGACTTCTCAATGGTGCATCTGTAATTAATTTTTGGGTAATTTTCTTAAAAGAAACATGGAGACCAGTGGAACTTTTTTTTTGTTTGGCAGGTTTATGCCATAACAACCAAAAAAAGGAAAAAAACTGACAATATAGTTAATTACCTCCTCAGAGATTTTGTGGGCTGCAAACACAAATGGAAAATAAGTTTACAAATGTATTTGTGCTAAAATAGGCAAATACAATTAGAAATACTGTATATACTATGTTTGTTTGTTTTTTTGTTAACAGAGACAAATTTGGTTCTTCAAAATAGGCACCCCAGGTATACAGTTTAAGGAAGAGACATCACAAATAGCTAACAGAGAACTTTGGCTCCACTCCTAGGATAAATTACCTATAATAGACCACAACCAGACCATGAATTGACCATTTTCCTGCCAAGAATTTAGTTCCTACGTTCTTTTAGAAAAAGGCTCAAAGTACCAAGAACGTAGGAGCTATATTCTTTGCTAAAAGCAGGCTCTCTCTGCATGCCAGAGTAGAACATCATGCAGAAAGGCACTACCGGTAGTAGTAATAGTCCTCCCCGATGGCCAGCACTAAGTCTTCAAAGGCAACAGCTTCTTGTGGCAGGACTTCCTTGTTATAGGACCTGATCTTCAGTTGCAGCTGTGCACTTCTGGACTCTACAGCACTGCTAAGGATCCCCCCTTCACCTAGAAATGGTAAGTGCCCTTTTTTTTACACATTTAAACACATTTACATACACCTAAATGCACTTACACATACACAGTATACATGTTACTCCAATTGCTTGTAAGAAATTGGTTGAGATAAATGTGACCAAATGCAATATTTTTAGAAATGCTGCCTCTAGAGTAGTTCTGCAGTATGGTAGTTTTGAAAGACATAATTACCTAAAATATTTGGTTTTGGGGGCTCTCTGTACTGTTAGTGGGTATTGCAGCACATAATACGCAGTGAGGGGTTTTGTTCACAGAAGGCAAAAAGACAGCCAAGAAAATTCATATGCACTATTTTCATTTGGGCTCTGCACATGCCCACCTGCTTTGGAATATCTTAGGGATGCACCAAATCCATTATTTTTGATTCGGCCGAACCCCCGAATTCTTCGTGAAAGATTCGGCCAAATACCAAACTGAATCTGAATCCTAATTTGCATATGCAAATTAGGGGTGGGAAGGGGGAAATATTTACTTCCTTGTTTTGTGACAAAAAGTCACACAATTTCCCTCCTGCCCCTAATTTGCATATATAAATTAGGATTCAGTTCAGACGGGCAGAGGGATTCGGCCAAATCCGAATCCTGTTGAAAAAGGCCGAATCCGAATCCTGGATTCGGTGCGGTCCTAGTATATCTATGTATATAGGGCATCAAACTGTTCAGTAGACCATTGGGGTCATTATTAAGGTTGTTTTCCAATTGTTTGTAAGAAATTGCGAGCGATAAATGTTACCAATTGCAATATTTTTAAGCGATTTTCAGAAATGTCATAAGAAATGCTACATTTAGCATAGCTTTGCAGTTGGGTAGTTTAGAGTAGAATGACATAATTAATCATTTTGGATTTGTCAGAATGTGTACTTTCCAAAAATATTTGGTTTTTATGGGTCACAATAATTTTTTGTCACTTTCATCCCACATAAAACTGGAAATGTTTAAAAATGAGTGTAAATGTAAACCATCAAATATGTAGGCAAAATTTAGATTTTGGGGTCTTTACATGCCATGTACTTCGATAAAACTATGTACATTAGGCATCCAACTGTTCAGCGTTGCCCAGGCTTTCATATTTGTGGTGTTTTGTCTTGATACCTAATAGTATGTGTGAAATAAGATGTTGCAAGGTGGAAATTTTGAGGTGATTTTTGGCAATGTCACCAAAATTACCAGATTTCGGCAAGGTTTGCAGCTTGATGCTTTGGAGTAGAAAGACATGCATACCCAATTTGGATTCAGGTGAATGCGTACCTTTGGAAAATATATGGATTTCTGGGATGAACATACTTTTTCTACCTTTGCCCCCCCCCAAAATGTATGTAAAAGTTTTGAGTTTGCAGTATCTGGAATTACAGAACTGATAGCTCAAATAGGGTGTCTACATTTTGGGGCCCCTATATGCAACATATATAGGTAAACATATTCATAATATACATAAAACTGTTCAGCAGACCCCAGACTGTCATATTTAGCGTGAATTATCTTGATACCTAATAGTATGTGGGATATAAGATGCTGCAAGATGGAAGTTTTGAGGTGATATTTGGAAATGTCACCAAAATCGCTAAATTTAGGAAAGGTTTGCGGCTTGGTGCTTTGGAGTAAATAGACATGCATACTCAATTTGGATTTGGGGGAGTGTGTACTTTCCAAAAATATATGTTTTATATATATATATATATATATATATATATATATATATATATATATATATATATATATATATATATATATATATATATACTTTTCTACTTTTGCCCCCACAAAATTAATGAACAGTGTTGATTTTGCTGTATCTGTAAATACAGAATTAATAGCTCGAATGGGGTGTCTGGGGCAACTATAGGTAAACAAATACATAATGGGCATCAAACAGTTTAGTGGACTTCTGGCATTCATATTTAGGGTGTTTTACATTGGTACTGAATGATGTTTGGGAGATATGATGCTGTAGATTGGAAACTTAGAGGTAATTTTTCTTAGAAAAATTATAACTTTAGGAAATAATTGCAACTTGTAGTTTGGAGTACATATGTAGATATAATGTATTTAGCCATTTTTGATTTGCCAGGATCTGTTTCTAATAATACATAGTTTTCAAGGGTAAGCCTACTGTTAGTGGAATGTTTGGGCTTGAAATCAAAAGTATACCATTTTGTGGAGTGGTGGAAATTTGGTAGTGAACTGCTGTACTGGAGATTTTGATCTATACAATTGAGAAATCTCCAAAAAACTATATACAGTAGAACCCCATTTTACATCCCCTGATTTTAAGTTTCCCCTCATTTTACATGTTTTGTGGTCCCACTTATATATTATGCATAATATATTTCAGGGGACTAGAAAAAAATTGTATAAAATCCAGTAAGGATTTTTTTCTAGTCCCCTGAAAAACATAAAATGGTGGTTCTACTGTATATTTGGCATTGGTGTGTTCAGGCGACATAGAACTTTCACAATCTGCTGTGTTCTCATACATAAAATGAATTATGTTTTTAATATATGTGATTGTACTATGTGAAACATGATTTTTTTTTCATTTTGTTAGACAATTAAGGGCAGATTTATCAAGGGTCGAAGTGAAAATTTGAATTTAAAATTCTAATTTTGATTTTTGAAATTTGAATTTTAGATTTTTTTGTGGAATTGGACTAGGGAATAGTTAAAATTCGATTTGCGTTTTTAAAAAAATTTTAATTTGATTTTTTAAAAAATTATCATGTACTGGCCCTTTAAGAATTTGAATTAAACTATTCGCCACCTTAAACCTGCAGAATTGCTTATTTAAGCTTATGAGTGACGTCCTGGGATCAATTTGGAGTTGTTTGCAGCCTTCCTGAAAATCAAGTTTTTTTTGGAGAAAAAACTCTAATCAAATTTGATTCAAATTCAATTCAATTCAAATTTGATCCCATTCATCTGAGTTTTAAAAATTTTAATTTTTTTATAAATTTTGATTGGACATTTTTTATTAAAATTTCGAGTTCATGGGAGTTTGTGGGAATTTTTAGAAACTCCCATGAACTCTAAATATGACCCTTGATAAATCTGCCCCTTAGAAGCATATAGTATTTTTTTACAGTAGTGAAATTACATCTAGCATATTTTGAAAGCTCAGGTTGTCCTGAAAAAAACAATATATTGGTTTCCTGGATGAACTAAAAGACCCCTCGAGGAAAGGCCCTTAAAGTGAAAGTGTTAAAGTGAAAGAGTACAAAATGTTCAAAAATGGTCTGGCAATAAAAGTACCAAATCAGCCAAATCAGCTGGCAACGAAAGGATTAACGCCTTGGAGGTTTAGTCAGACTATTATGCATTTTAGGTAGCACATAGATCAGATTAGGATATTTGTTTTTTTTAATATAAATGTCTCTCATGTTTGTTCAGTATGGTTTTTATATACCCTGCTTCAAGTACTGTAGCAGGGGTAAAAACACTTGAAGCTTCTTTATAGATGGCTGTTATGGCCTTACCTTGAGTATGCAGTATGCAGTTTAGGCCCAGGTTCTAATAAAATATATTGAGATGGAAAGAAAGCAGAGACATGCACCTAAATTAATGAAAATAGTAAAAATAATTAAGTTGGAATAACCTTTCCTCTGGAGAAGAGATACTTGAAAGATTCAACATATGCATTTAGGATATCATAAATATCTAGGACTACAGAAATTTTATATATGTATATTTGTAACTATATAATAGATTATCACAACATAAAAAGTAATATTGTTGATCATGTCCTGTTTTTTCTCATATTGCATGTTGGGTTGAGTAGTTACCATTGTACATTTTTCTTTCAGATCACTTTAGATGTATCTGGAAAAAAATCGAGCACTGAAATAGTTTTTACTTTGTTGAAGATGTACTGATTGTGCCATTCCCATTTGTGGATTGTTTGACCGAATTCACAAAATTCAACGCCTACTATTCTCATGCCAAGTATTGATATACTGTATAGACATTTTTTTTAAAATATGTTCTTGATTAATCCAATTGTGCTGTGTATAGGGTAACTGACCCATCATTTAATAATATGAATTTTACTTGAAGACACTTTTCCCCAGTTAACTTTGCTATCTACACAGCTGTTATTTACATTACATTTGCTATTCATGGTTTTTATCCAGTATTATGAATACTGTTGAACTATGCATACTTTCTGCCACAGTCCGTTTAATTTTTACAGCATGTCCCTTGATTTAACTTTTAAATAACTGTGTTTTAACCAAATTGTGCAAAAATATTAAGTGCTTTTTCAGCTATCTACTTAGTACATTGGTTTCAAAATTCTTTGATGCTGGAACATACTGTAGAAAACCTATTTACTTCTGACTTTAATCAGTCTCAAAAGACATGTCTTCTTATGCAAGATCAAACAAATTACACTTTAAATTTAGCTTGATTCATGTGAGTGCTTGAGAACTTTGTCAGTTGAATGTATAAACAGATGGTTGCACTTTTAAGCTAAATAAATGCATGTTCAAACATTGTTCATAATTAAGATAAAATATTTAATCCAGCTTAGGCTTGACATTTACTGCCATAGTTGTTTTAACACCATTCACAGTCTTATAGATTATTATATATTCTGCATTTATTCTTGATTTCATTGTCATAGTTTATATTAAGTGCTAACTCATTCTGATACATAACTGCCATATAAAGTTGCAATTCAGAAGTTCAGTACAGTGCACTGAGCCGTTATATTAATTGTCCATTACAGAAAACCCATGCGTGTGTAGGGACCCGTAAGGTTAATTCCCTACAGTCTAAACCACATGGTGTGGAAATCCCCTGTTTGGACTCGAGCTATGGGGTCTCCTAGGGTTCTGGCAGGGGCCGGAGCTCTTTTGTCTGTGCAGGATGGCCGATACCAAAGGATGTCATTAGGTGTCGCTGCTGCACCACTTGACTATAAATAGTAGAGCCATGTGCTCACACAGCCATTACTGATTACTGATCTTACTGCTCTCTTACTGCTGGATACTACTTCACTGAGGAGATAGCGAGTTGAATCACATCAATTATCCAGCACACTTGGCACATTCAAAAGTTTTTCTTCGTAGGGTGCCCGCAATAGAATGTGTTCACATCCACATACCTTCAATTGCGAATGTATAAGAATTGCAGCACTCCAAATATGTGTTAAAACCACCTTTATTCCAGGTACAGCACAGCGACGGTTCAGACACACAAAGCCTTGGCAATGCTTATGAGTGCTATAATACTCTTGCCCCATATTGCTTATTTCTATAGCAGACTTAAAGGATTGTAACATTACAGTGACTATCAAAGGGTGACATAAAGGCCTTTTTTTTTTTTTTTTTTTTTTTACTAAATTAGAATATAGATTACTTGTTGAACAACAAAACAGTAATTCAAAATTCTAGCAAAGTGCAACGGTGTTCCATAAAATACACACACAGAAATGACATTCACAAAGTATTTTAGTTATTACACATTTCACCTTGCTAAAAGATACTGGATAATTTCCTTTTTTGAAAAGTGCAAAGGACAGATCACAGTGAGCAGTGGAATTCTTCCAGTGTGTTGCATCGACACGTGCAACTGAATTACACTTAATAATTAGTAATGGCAGTCTCCAGCTCCTGTAGTGTAGCAATACATTTTACAAAATATACTTCTCTGCAAATTAAAACAATGGCCAGTTTTTATAGGAATTGCCAATGGAAAAGTGTGACTTCAGAATAATTTCTGGAACTGTTGAAGGTTCAACTTCAGATGGCCATATTTTTACTTATTTTTGGCAATGGAAAGAAAAAAACCCACAATAACTAAATTTTATGAGTGGCAAGGTCTGATTTAATTAAGTGCGTTGGGAGGGTATCCAAAATTGTATAAAAATCAGTACAATGCATTTTACAGTATTTCCTCAAAATTAAGTCCTTTTTTACATCTGAATAATTGTGCTTAAAAACATTCACCACAAATAATGTTTTGGCCTTTCCATTTGTACTTGTTATACTGTACATCTTTTATTGTAACAATGTCAAATGTATGAAGGACTAGCATTTACAGACACCTGTAATCCTAACTGTAATTTTGGAAGTCAAAGTTTGGGTGCAGATAATAAATCATGTGAAAAGCTAGCTTGTTTAGCATCATTATTATGGTATGAACATACCAAATACCACAATTTAAGATAAGAATACTGTTTGTGATAAAATTGGGCACATGCATTTTAAGTAAAGCAGTTTTTATGATATTGTTGCAGTGAATTCATATATTTTCTCTACTTGTTTTTGTTTTATGAGTGTAACTAAAATGGAAAATACATGCAAATATAAATTGTTCTTTGTTTTAGTACCTGACCTTATTTTCCACATTGAATATTGTGATGCTTTCCAAAACAAAGCCTGTCTGACTTTAAGCATTTATTTGAATAATGAGACATTTTCTCCTGAATATGAGTAGGGGGAAATATGACACATTCATTTTCAGTTAAAAAATGCCAAATTCCCTTTAATACTCATTCTGCATAAATTATATATCTGACATTGTGCTTTATTCTTTAATACATCTTTATTTCTCATACTTTCCTTGAAAAAGATGTATACATTAAAATACACATTTTAAATGTGTGCATGTATAACTATGATTAATGCCTGATTAAATGTTCACCCCCAGATGTTCATTTTATTTTTAAAGGTAAGACCCAGTGACCAATAATAACTGACCTCCAAGATAGCTTTCCTGATACTGTGTATTTATGATGCCCTTTTAAGGAACAGTTCAGTGTGAAAATAAAAACTGTGTAAATAGATAGGCTGTGCAAAATAAAAAATGTTTCTGATATAGTTAGCTAAAAATGTAATGTATATATATTATAGTCTGTCATCAGTTATACTTTTATTAATCTGTTTGCATTTCTGTTTCAACAAACCTATTCTTCTGTAATGTGAAACCCCTTAATAAAGCTATGTTGGAAAACAAATTCAATACATTTTCTCCTATATGTTATGAGAGGCACTAAGTTTGCCCAGGAGCAGTAACCAATAGCAACCAATCAGATGTTTGCTTTTCAACAGCTGATCAACACATGCTTCCTGCTGATTGGTTGCTATGGGTCACTGCCCCTGGGCAAACTTAGTGTCTTTTATTGCATTTGGGGGTATGTTGTTAAGCTTATTATTAGCATATTTCTTTATAAATAAGAATGTGATTACCTTTATACCACTCTAAGCAGATTTTTTAAAAACTTGTTTAAAACCTGACATGCAGAATTTCTACACTTGTACTATTTTGAAACTATACTTTAATTTAATTTAACAGTAATGTGTATCTCAGAATGTTTATACATAATTTTATAAATCACTGGAAAAAATACTATTATTTCATCAAAAGCTTTTTGAGATCTGTTTTCTTTTTGCATCTTAATGGAGTATGTTTTTAAGAAAATTTCATGGTAAAATCATTTTTTCAGTACAAATGCAGGGCTACAACACAGTGCTTAGTTATAGAAGTTACAATCCATTAACATATCTATTTACATCTAAGGTGCCCAGGAAACAGTCCATGCATAACAGCATGTGATAGTACACCTCTTTATTACCGGTTGCTTCTAGAGTACCTAAATCAGACAAAATGCATTTCATGAACAGCTTAACAGATGGGAAAATGTTCATATACCAAGAAATGTTGATCAGATTTATTTTAAAAGCATGCCGTTGCCATATGTCGATCATAAGAAGTAAAACTGGATTTTCCAATCTGTACTGACTGCTGCCAGCCCTGCAGCTGCCTAAATTAATTCAGCCCATCTTTTTACTTTACTTCATACTGACAAGCTACCAACCAGCTAACTACAGCAATGTACAGTTCAGAAAAATTAGGAAAAAAAGTCTACATTTTATACGAAAGACATAAACTTTAATTTATTTCTAAAAGAAAAACAATATGCAAGTGCATAAAAGGAATCCTAAGTAGTGAATGCAGATGGATCTGATGGTCACCTGGTGTTTAAGGTGTATAAAACTGCAGCCCAGTTGTAAGGTTACAAAAAAATCAAAGGGGGCAATATGGGGGTATATTTAACCATTTGCACTTATATTTGGCATTGAGGCAGGCACAAAATGTTGTTTACTTACTGTATACAAGTACAGTTTCCAAAATGTATTTTTTTTGCCCAGAATGCCTTTTTTTCACCCATAATTCCAAAATAATTCCAGCCATGAGGGTGAATTGCATCTAATGCATTAACGCATGCACAATTACATGTGTACATTTTGAAGAATTAAAGTCAAGATTATGTTATTTTTACAACTCTGTGTCAAAATGATAATTGATCTTTCTAAGTACTAGTGTGCCGCATGTATTGACATGCTGGAGAACCATGGAGCTAGAGCCACCTTCACATTTGCATTACCTCCAAGGTTCCCCTGCATCAATATACTTACATGTGATTGGGAATAGGAGGCAGGGCACTGCCTTGCAGCATAAAAGTTAACATGCATTTACATAAACATTTACATACATACAGTAACTAAAGTTGCTTTTTTGGCCTTTATTTTGCACTTTTTTTGTACAAACTAGCGCACTCACATACACAAATAAACACAATAAAAAGTCTTTAGAAGAATACACAAATGCATATTTATTTTGCAGTGTGACTAATGGAATTTTGCGTTTCCATGCCTGTATCAACTCTATGGGCCTCATTTCCTAAAGGGCAAATTGTTGTTTTTTGGCAAAAATTTGCCCAAATAACAGTTTGCAATGACATTGCCTATTTACTAAAAGGCAAGTAAGACAATTTGCTAGTGAAAAAGCTCAGCACTAGTGAATTTTTGAGCCATTTCTCCAGGTGAACGATCATTAATCTGCAAATTTATCAAAGCATGAACTTTTCTATACGTTACCCTTTTCACCAAAGTTTATTTTGCCAGGCTCTGGCTGGCGAATTGATAAGATGAAGCTACATATTCAATATTATAATGTCAGTGACATCATATCCTATACTCGAAAAAAAGTAATACAAAAAGGCAAAACACTGTTTTTTTTCATATATTTATGCGGAATTGTGTTTACAAGTTGTAACAGTAAAATATATGTTATTTACACTTTTTTAACAAATATTATTTTATAATAAGTGGCGACTTCCAGCAATTTCACCAACATCCCTAATACTGTATGACCTTTATGTAGCCACTATACTTAAATAAATGTAAGCATATGTTAATGAGGTTTCACTAGAAAGAAACACTAGAGAAAATGTGCTAAGAAACTTTCACTGGCGAAAGTATGTAGAGATAAAGTTTTGATGAATATGAGTAGTCATCACGAATGAACCTCTGACACAGTTGTGTGATGTATGGCGAAGATTTCCAAAGGGACAATTTGGACGTAAGTAAATCTGCCCCATGTTTCTGCATACAGGCCAATGCTGAACCTGTTTTTTTTTGCCTGTGTTTATACTTTCAGTTGGGGTGGAGTCAGGAAACAGGGGATTGAATAAATTTCTGGAGTGAGTTCAGTTCCAAATAGCTCGAACACTATTAGTTGTTTAATGTAGGCCAAACGATGCAGTGTCCAGAGAGTCAAGTGTTCATGGGGAGTTAAGTAACCCATTAAGGAATACAGAAGACACAATCTTTGCATAACCTGACATCCGCAAAACAGCTCCACGCTGGCACCTGTATTACAACATTTGCAACAGAATTCTACAAAATATCTTTAAGCAATACAGCATCAGTTACTCAATGAAAAGAAAATCCACCAGTTGGAATTGTATTTGAGATATGTAAATCAATTTTTATATTAGATAATAGTAAGGTTTCTGCCCACCCCCGAAGTAAACAAGATTAGTTAATGTTCTTGCATCTGTAGTTTAGTATTTGTCAAATACTCTCTAGGTATAGGTGTTTAATTACTGACAAGAATTTTAAATACAACTCTCTGAAATCTGTCCAGTTGTGTCCCTTGACTTTAGATCTCAAGAAATGCAAAAAACATTTGTATTACTCTCAAAATATTTAAAAATGTATATAATATAATGTAATATAATGTTAACAATTCTGACACAGTCTGCATTACACTATACTTTTAAAGGTAAACTTCCTTTTAATTTGCCAAGAGCATATCTGCACTCTCTCCTGCTCATTTATATTCATTTTAAGGACTGGAGCCCAAAACTGCACTGCATAGTTCAAATGAGGCCTTACCAGGGACCTCTAAAGAGGCAAAAATATGTTTTCATCCCTTATATTTATGCCCTTTTTATCCAAGACAGAACTTTATTTGCTTTAGTGGCCGCAGCATGACACTGCCTGGAATTAGACAACTTGTTATCTACAAAAACCCTTAGATCATTCTCCATTAAGGAAAGTCCCAACACACTGCCATTAAGTGTATAACTTGCATTTATATTTTTTTTTGCCAAAATGCATAACCTTGCATTTTGAACCTTTTTTCTAGTTTGCTGCCCAGTTTTCCGATTTAGTCAAATCACTCTGCAAAGTGGCAGCATCCTGCATGGAACCTATAGTTCTGCATATTTTTGTAATAATTAAAAAATATTTTTAATAATTAATAAACAAGTTGTAAAGCAAAGGACCAAGTACAGAGCCCTGCGGTACTTCACTGACAACACTAGTCCAATTAGAAAATGTTCCATTTACCACCACTCTTTGTAATCTATCTATTAGCCATTTCTCTATCCAGGTACAAATACTATGTTCAAGGCCAACATTCCTTAATTTAACCAGTAACCTTCTGTGTGGCCCTGTATCAAATGCTTTAGCAAGGTCTAAGTTAATCACATTCACTGCCTACCTAGAATCAGGGTCCTTGCTTACCTTCTCATAAAAAGAAATGAAATAAGGCTTGTCAAGATCTATTACACATAAAACCATGCTAGCACAAACTGATATTATTTTGATTTGCAATGAAGTCCAGTATCTTATACCTTAATAACCCTTTGAAAAGCTTTCCTACCACTGATGTCAGTCTAACCAGCCTATAGTTTTGTATAGTTTAAGTACAGTCCACAGATCTATATGGTAGTCCTTCTCTAGTCTGAATGGCCTCTCAGTGAGTCTGCCTGTAATTACCTAATGCTTTGTGTGTATGTATGGATGATATATACATAGGCCAGTCTTGTTCCTCTTACAGTCTTCTCCTTTGATTAGATTCTAAGTGCTACTGAACAAGGCCCTTTTTATCAGTTCAGTTTTTTTCAGATTGGTCACAAGATATAAAGATTTTTGTCAAGCAAGCTAAAGCTATTAATTAATTAAAAGTAGGGAGGGGTGTATGTATGGATGCTGGGTTTTCATTTGGAGGGGTTGAACTTGATGGACTTTGTCTTTTTTCAACCCAATTTAACTATGTAACTATTCCATCTGGGGATGCAACCTATATAGTACAAATCCAAAGTGAGAAATAAACAGAAATAGATATCTATCTTCTCTAAAATTATAAATATTGTGGAAAACCATCCAATGCACAAAAAGACATATGCTGGTGTAGAACCATAAGGAACGAAATGTAGAATGGAGGTAGATTCAGGCTGTGACTATCCCTTAATTTCAGAGGAAACTTTCCATGCCCACTAATTGCCCTCTATCTTACCATGGGAAGTTGTACTTGTTGATTACAATAAAAAGACTGTGGATTACTAAAGGACACAAGACCAGCTTAATAGGAGTGGTTTGAGCCCTTAGGCATTCAATTAATCAGAGTAAATTATGCAACAACATACAAAGCAACATCAAAGACTTTAGCAGTGTATTTGAAGAAGGCCGTGGCAAATTTAAGGCCTTACCAATATCATTCCAGCTTGATCCCAAAGTTGTCCCAATATGCATGAAATCATGACTTTGCTCTGTGCCTAAAAATAAATGATAAAATTGATCGCCGAATGCTAATTCTAGTAACCCACCTAACTTGGGCCACATCAATAGAGCCTGTACTGAAGTCAAATGGAGAAGTATGGATATGTGTACAATCAATAAGACATTACACGAACATCCATATTAAATCCCTGCTGCCAATCAAATTCTCAGCACCTTAGCTAAAGGAAATTATTTGCCAGACTTGGCAAACAAGCAATTGTCTGTGGATGATGCAGCTGCTGATGCACATTACACACAAATGAGCTACTTGCATGCAGTTTAGTGTTTGCATTGCACCAGGTGTGTTCCAGAAATTGATGGATGACCTCCTTTCCCAATTGCCAGGGGTGGTGCCATATTTTGATGATGTCCTCATTGGAGGAAACTCTAAAGAATCATTAACTGAGAGAGCAAGAACAGTATCACAGTGATTTGTATATGCTGGTTTAAAGCTTAAGAAAAAAAACGTCTTTTTGGAGTACCAAGTGTTGAGTTCCTGGGATATAAAGTTGATGCAAATGGGAAATGCATCCAAATAGATGTGAAATCCAATCATGAAGCTCTAGTTCCTGAAACGACACAGGAGCTGCAAGCATTTCTCAGCCTATTAAATTTCTATATAAATAATCCTGCAGCAGATCAACCTCAGTGTCCATGTGATACCGGCACTTTCACAAACTATTCCCAGCAGCAGCATCTTCATCCACGTGACCTTGCAGGTCACACACAATCCAACCACTGGAGTCTCGACAAAATTCAACAAAGGAGACATGCTCTAAGGGGCAGATTCACTAAGGGTCGAATTTCGAAGTAAAAAATACTTCGAAATTCGACCCTCGAATTGAAATCCTTCGACTTCGAATATCGAAGTCGAAGGATTTAGCGCTAAACGTTCGTTCGATCGATCGAAGGATTTTTCGTTCGATCGAACGATTAAATCCTTCGAATCGAACGATTCGAAGGAAAATCCTTCGATCAAAAAAAGTTTAGCAAGCCTATGGGGACCTTCCCCATAGGCTAACATTGACTTCGGTAGGTTTTATCTGCCGAAGTAGGGGGTCGAAGTTTTTTTTAAAGGGAAAGTACTTCGACTATCGAACGATTTTTCGTTCGAATCGTTCGAATCGAAGTCGAAGGTCGTAGTCGAAGGTCGAAGTAGCCCATTCGATGGTCGAAGTACCCAAAAAATACTTCGAAATTCGAAGTATTTTTCATTCGAATCCTTCACTCGAGCTTAGTGAATCGGCCCCTAAGTGTCTTAATGTCTTTTTCCGTTTTCTGGACAACAAATAAGCTATTGAGACTAATAAGCTATTGAGCCGTCAGTGCACAAACCAAATTGCTTCACAGCTCACTTGTCCTCAACATGTTTTGCACAGGTTTGCTTCTCCTGACAGTGACCTCTATTTGAAAGCTGGAAAAAAACTCTAAAAAATAAATAATGAAGAACAATTGAAAAGTTACTTAGAATTATCCATTCTATACATACTAAAAGTTAATTTAAAGGTTAACCTCCACTTTTAAAGAAGAGTTCACACTTTTAAGAAATGTTAGTCTGAACTCTCAGTATATGTAAGTTCCCTTTTGTGTGGAAAAAGAGTAATGGTAATTCCCAAAGCTGGGCAAACTCATGTTCTCAGAGCCCTACATGAGAGTCAGCAAGGCATTGTAAATATGAAAAGCCGTGCTGTCTGGTGGCCTAAAATGGATGAATGCATTGCAAATGGGTAAATGGTTGTGTTCCTTGCCAATCCACTTGCCATGCCCCTGCTAAAGATAGGGCACATCCACTGGAGGTGGAGCCATGGTCTTGGCTACATATAGATTTTGCAGGGACATTTCAAGGTCAAACATTCTTTCCTTAGGATGAAAGTTTTTCCAAATTATCTGCAACCACCGATGCAATTATTTTTACCACACCTGGACTTCCAGACAAAAACTAGGGCACAGTTTACATGATTAGACTTCAGAACATTTAAGTACCTTTATTCATCATGCTACTACAGCAACATTAAATACATCTTCAAATGGGCAAGCTGAGTGAATGGTCTAAACTACAAAGGATGCATTTAAAAGGATAATTGATGGTGACAAATTATAGACTACATACAGTATAAACACGTTATCCCCTTCTATCAAAGTTTGGATAGACTGCATCCTGACTTGGCTTTTGATTTGCAAAATAAGCAGATAGATACATTCCATAAAAATGCACAGGTCTCCACAGTGAGGGTGTTTGGCATAGGTAATAGTGCATTTACCAGAAATTGTGCACTGGGACTAAAATGTATAACAGTAGTTTTTGCTGAAACCACGGGCCCCGTTTATTACAAAGTAAACTATAGATGGTCATGTTATTCAAAAACATCTGGTGCCTCTTTTATAGGTAAAAAGGTCCCCTGCTATTTGTCTATAATGTCCCTTCGCAAACATCTTTTTTTCCAGAGAAAACAATCCCAACCTTGACAGTCTATCCTCATAATTTTAGTCTTCCATCCCTCTAACCAGTTTAGTTTCATGCCTCTGAACTCTCTCCAGCTCATTTATATCCTTCTTAAGGACTGGAGTCTAAAACTGCACTGCATACTCCAGATGAGGCCTTACCAGGGACCTATAATAAGTATTCAGTTATTCATAATTATTATAATTTTGTTTTCATCCCTTGAGATTATGCCTTTTTTATGCAAGATAGTACTTTTGCATAAAAAAATATGGCTTTAGTGGCCATAGAATGACACTGCCTGGACTTGTTATCTACAAAAACCCCTAGATCCTACTCCCAACACACTGCCATTTAGTGTATAACTTGCATTTATATTATTTTTGCAGTGCCTAAGTGATTGCCATCTTGAAGTCAGGAAATAATATTTTCCCTCTATGAGGCAAATTGGAGAGGCTTCAGAAGGTTTTTATTTGCCTTCCGCTGGATCAACTAGCCGTTAGACAGGTAATGTATAGTCATAAAAGGTTAAACTTGACGGGCAATTTTCAACCTTACTTACTACACCACCAGTCAGCCTCACCTCTCACTGCATGTGAATAAATACATTTATAAATCAGTAATAAAAAAAAATAAATAAAAAAAAAATAACATTTTAAATGAGGTGATACAGATGGTCAAGAGAACTTTAGGAGCACAAGAAGGTATTTATTTACCTTTGGAACATGGTGTAATGATTCACCCACAAAGCATTGATAAGTAGGTTACTAGTAAGGAAATCTAATCTCATAATCTGTTCTCTGATTAAGTGGGTCATTGTCCTTATCAACCAGGTAGCATATTATGTGTCACCTTCCAATTACCAAATTTAATGTAGAAAAAAAAAAAAGTAAAAAAAAAAAGTCAAAATAGAAAATAAAACTTTTTATTGCTGGCTGCAAATGTTTTAGAAGGAAACACTTATATTTGCAAATGTGCAGTTTCATTAGTGCACCTTAAAAATAAATATGTGACTCTAAGAGCAAATAGAAGAGTGTGCTGAAAAAATAATGTAGGAAGGCAAACAATCTGTTACTAGGAATCCAGATGGCACCTGGAATGCTGAAACACATTCCGAGAAGCATTCATGATAAACTTGGCTCATAATAAACATTATCTCAGGGATGTCAGACCTGCAGTCATTCAGATGCTGGTGAATTATATCTCCCAGCATCCTTAGCTAGCCTGTGGCAAAATAAAAGGATGCTGGGCATTCTAATTTGAGAACAGATGGTTGGACCACCAGTTTGGCATCATCAGAGTACATTTTACATTTCTGTTTCATTCATCTCCAAAAAGAAAGTCTGTGTGAAAATATTCTAATATCTTTTAATTTAGCATAATTACTGTGAGTGCATAATTATACATGTTTAAGAGGAATTAGAACAATTGGGCTCTGTTAATTAAAGTTCTGTAATTACATTTCTGGGTGAAAAGTGCCTTAAACAATTGAAGATGCTAGCTGCATTCTATCATTTATAGCATGGTCAACAATGTTTTTATAGGACCATTTATGCAAATTGAACTGGGAAAATGTAAGAGTTAAGCTATATATAGATATATATATATATATTATATATATATATATATATATATATATATATATATATATATATATATAATCAAACAGAATGGAATGCACAACCATTAGTATGCAGAATGTTTCTGCATTAGTATGCAGAAACCTGGGTGCTAGTCTGAGAAGTATGTAGACAAAATGCAGGGATTGACAGCACTAATAACAACACCGAACTATAAAACCTTCAGCAAATTTAAACTACATGTTTTAAAATGTTCTTAGTGTAACTATAGTTAAGTTCAAATATCCACCCTTAATAATAAAACAGTAGCTATACTTAAGGGGCGAAATTTGCAAAACAGTCGGAAAATTCATGAAACACGAAATGGACACCGGTCACAACTTTGACATTTGAAGCCCATTAAAGTCAATGGGCATCCATTAATCATCGCTGGTGAATTTTCGCCAATTTATTCACCATCGGCGAAACGCGGAAGTTCGCCACGAATTTGCGCCTGACGATAAACTAGTAGCTTATACTTGATCCTAAATAAAGTGTATGAATCAGTAAAGGCATGACAATCCTATTGGGTTTATTTAATGATTAAATTCCAAACCTGTACAGTCTTTCAAGGTATTAACACTTTGTCAGGTACATTCAAGACAAAGGGAAATATGACATTTACAAGGACTAGACAAGATCCTGTGCTTTTAGGGGAAATAATGTTACTCCTGTTGTAAAATAAAAGGATATTGGAAGTCACCATGGCATGGGCCAACTGCTTTTACCCAGGTCATGCATGTACTGACAAGAACTTAACATCACCTGCCAGGAATATTTTCTGCAGAAAATTTCTGATTGGATAAAATATGTTTCTTAATGTCCCATCAAGTACAGGTATAGGATCCGTTATCTGGAAACCTGTTATCCAGAAAGCTCCAAATTACAGAAAGACTGTCTCCCATAGACTCCATTTTATCCAAATAATCCAAATTTTTAAAAATGATTTCCTTTTTCACTGTAGTATTAAAAAAGTACATTTTACTTGATCCAGACTAAGATATAATTAATCCCTATTGGAAGCAATACCAGCCTATAGGGTTTATTTTATGTTTACATGATTTTCTAGTAGACTTAAGGTATGAAGATCCATTATCTGGAAAACCCCAGGTCCGGAGCATTTTGTATCTATCTATCTATCTATCTATCATCTATCTATCATCTATCTATCATCTATCTCTTTATCTGGCAGAGACAGAATTATTAAAGTTATTGCTACAGATATATCGATTAATATTGCTATATATAGATTCAATTATGATCTAACATGCAACTATATGAACCAAATGGCCATTTGATAAAAAGAGTAAACTTTAGTTACGGCTTTCACTGTATTGTAAGACTGGTCCTAGCTACTCCCATCAGCCACCCAGGCATGCCTTGCTCCAACCAAACCATCTCCAATTCTTAAAATGTTGCCTCAGCAGTGTATAGCAACTTCTCTTTTGCAGTACTATGGGCCCACCTTTTAAAGGTGGGAGGACTCCTCCATACCCACCTACCCCCAATTTTGCCTTTTACATAACACCTGTAATAAGCAATCTGTTGCCCTGTGTCTTTTCATGCTTAAAGTACATTTTATGGATTAATGCTTCAGGAGGGGTAGTATTAACATGATTTCATTTGCACTTCATATTCAACTTTAATCCAAGAATTCATTGAAAGCAAAGAAACCTGGTTGGTGTTGTTTTTGCTACTCAAGCCCACTATGCAAGATATTCTAGGCAATACCCACATGCTGCCCACCTCCCAAATCAAGGAAGTGATGCATACACAAGGGTTACTTATGAATGTAAACCCAGTTGTGGGCCCACATATTTCCCTGCAGTCAGTTGTGTGAAAAACTACATTCATAAAAGGTACCTGCATCAACATGCTACTTGCACTTATATATAACCATATAGTTATAACTTCAGAGTTCCACAGGACCCTTAATCAACAGGCACAGAACAGATGCATCAAAACAATTTGGCACAGATGTCACACTGGAAATGATGCCAACTGGACTATCAGCACAATTGTGTCTGATTTGTATCAAATATGTGTGTTATTACATTAAATTTTAACTCATCACACACAATTGCTTCAGTTGCAACTCCCATAGCAACTGGAATGATGCTGGAATTCTAGGAAAAATGCATTGAAGGCAAAACAATGGCAATTGCAATTTCTTTTTCTGTAGTATGTAAACAACCCCTTTTTGTGTTCCCTAAGAGTAAACCATCATAGCCTTCTGCACCTGTTTTATGCACTTTAGCCCATATCTGCAAGTGATTCCTCTAGTTGTATACATCATTGTACTAGTATGGATACTTTGCATGTAAAGTTTTTCAGAACAAAAGTGGCAATGAATGTATAACACATTTAACTTACCAATTGGATTCAATTATCCTAATATCACGATTACATTTTATTATGGGTCACATCTGATTTGAAAAGGTGATTTTTTGAAATATCAAGCTTTCATAAAATGTAAACTATTTAGGTAGCAAATGCATAGTAAGTGCTAGTTTTTAATGTATATTGTTCACTTCAGTTCTAACTGGCACTAATGTATTCTCTAAGGTAAAATTAATGCTGCAGAACTCTAGCATTGTAATATATGTATTTACTTAGTTTGTAACTGGCTTATGTTGCTTAGACTGCTGAAAGGAAACACTATGTAAAGATAGTGATCAGCTATCATAAAAAATGTGACAAATACATATATTATGTGACTGTTTTATATGCATTTTAATGCTCACGTTTTGCAAAATGAAATACTTTAAAGCATTAAAGTAATTATATATACTAAACAAGCCTTGCCCACGTGCACCCAATAAGAAAGGCGAGGAGCGGCATTTCAGCTTGTTTAGTTTTAAAAAACTATATATATATATATATATATATATATATATATATATATATATATATATATATATATATATATATATATATATATATATATATATATATATATATATATATATATATGTCTGAATATAAATATTTTGTTATTTAGAAAAATAAGTATGTTTATGTTCTCAAATGTATGTGTTTAATTCAATGCACCTGCTACATGCCCTTCACTTGCATGCAGTAATGCTACAGCTGTGTTACCTTTTTCCATCTCATGTGAACCCCAAAATGAAAGCTGCAGGTTGGATATTAACAACATGAATAACATAGCATATTAACATAAATCAGGGCCCTTTCACCACAGTTGTGAACTTTTTCATTGCCACCAGCATAACCACCCTGCCCTCCCCCACCCTGCACCACACTTTATGTACAGGTAATGCATGGACCAAAGGGCTTGGACTCATTGGGTTTCTACTCAGAGGTCCATCGGCCCAGTCAAAAACTGGAAGCATCAAGACACAGCTTTCTAATCCAGTAACACTCAAAGGTTGTCCACCTTTTAAAATTACTTACAGTATGAGAGAGTGATATTCTGAAACAATTTGCAATTGGTTTTCATTTCCTGTTATTTATGGTTATAAGTATCAATTACAATTAACAATTGGTTTTCACTTACTATTATTTATGTTTTTAAGTATCAATTACAATCAACAATTATATTGTAGCCTTATAGAGCAATAGTTTTTTTGGCATCTGAACCCCATTTTCTGCAGCTTTAGGGGGACAAGTAAGAGCAGGCACCTGCAACATTCATCTGTCATCTAAGACCCATCTGCACCCTTGTGCTTTTTGTCTATGGTATATAACCCCAGCTGCCTGGTAAGTATCCCTACCTTTTAAGTTTTGATAGTTTGGATAGTGAATGAGAACACTCAACACTGTAAGCTTACTGCTGAAAATGCTACTTCCATATGGGAAATATCTTTTTAACCTCTCCATCTTGATATTCACTATTATGTCTGGTCCTAACTCCCTGCACCTTAATCGACATACACGTTCCTAAGCTTGTTCACTCCCCTCACACTACTTGACCTGACTACCTGACTACATTATATCAGTGGTTCCCAACCAGTCGTTTGTGAGCAACATGTTGCTCACCAACCCCTTGGATGTTGTCCCCAGTGACCTCAAAGCAAGAGCTTAATTTTGAATTCCTGGCTTGCAGTCAAGTTTTGTTTGCATAAAAACCAAATTTACTGGCAAACAGATCCTCCTGTTGGCTACCAGTCCACATAGGGGCTCCCAAATTACCAATCACATTCCATAGTTCTCACTCAGAGGAACATTTTCCATGCTTGTGTTGCTCTTTTAACATTTTAATATGGCTCATGGGTAAAAAAAACAGTTGGGGACCCCTGCTTATATCTTGTTAGTTGGTGTTCTATTCCCATGGGTCAATAAGACATTGATACTCTGAAATAATTAGCAACTGGTCTTTATTTATTATTATTATTATTATTATTACAGCTTTCTGTTCAGCAGCTCTCCAATTTGTTATTTGAGCAGCTGTGTGGTTGCTAGGGAGTTTGCCAGGCAGTGTCTTGAATGAAAGACTTGTATATGAATAGTAGAAACACCAAATAGGACATTAAGAAATAAAAAGCACAGCAATATTGTAGCCTGACAGATAAATAGTTTTCTGGCAGCTGGAGCCAGTGACCCTCTTTGAAAGTTGCAAAAGAGATAGAGGAAAAAAACTATAAAAAAAGCAATTATGAGCTCCAATTGCAAAGTTGCTATTAAAATGACATTCTATAGCATACTAAAAGTTAACTTAAAACCTAAAGACGCCTTTAATTATTTTATACACAAGAACCACATTGAAAAAAACATGTTGGTGTATCACAATGTACAATAATTAATAATAAATGAAGATACCTATATGCAAGAGAGTTAGAGTGCTATGGACTGCAGAATGGTGTCACCTAAATCACTATGCACCTCACTTAAGCAGTACAACATGTACTTTGGATCTTGAGCAGGCATGAGACCTGTTACACAGAATACTTGGGTTTTCCAAAGAAGGGACCTTTCCGTAAATTGGATCATCACACCTTGGGGCAAATTCACTAAGCCGCGAAGCGCCGAACGCTAGCGTTAATTCGCTAGCGTTTGGCATTTTCGCTACTGCGCAAATTCACTAACGAACGCTGGCGTAGTTTCGCTAGTGTTACTTCGCAACCTTACGCCAGGCGAATTTTCTCTAGCGACGAAACTACGCAAATTCACTAACTTGCGCAGTGTACTGAACGCTACCTTTTACGCTAGACTTCCTTCGCCACCTCAGACCTGGCGAAGCGCAATAGAGTAGATAGGGATTGTTTAAAAAAAAGTCAATTTTTTTTCTAAGTCCCAAAAAAATGCTGGCGTGTTTTCTACATGATGGCTGATAGGCTGAAAAAGATCGAAAATTTTTTGGGGCTCCCCTTCCTCCCCCCTACATTTCCTGACTCATGGCAACTTACCTAGACAGTGGGAACATGTGTAGGGCAAAATAAAATTTTTATTTGCTGATTTGAAGGTTTTCTAGGCATTTGTAGTGCAGATACGTGTTCCTCCATTGAAATTTGAATTTCGCGCCGTATGCAAATTAGCCTTCGCTAGCGTAACTTCACTTTATATAGCGAATCAACGCTAGCGCAACTTCGCAACCTTACGCTACCCCTGTGCGCAACTTCGAATTTTAGTGAATTTGCGGAGCCCTGGCGAAACTACGCCTGGCGAAGTGCGGCGAAGTTGCGCCTGGCGCAACTTCGCATCTTAGTGAATTTGCCCCCCTATGTCTAGTGATGGGTGCATTTTTTGCCTTTTTTTGCCCCGGAAATGATGCCCATAGACTTTTGGAAAAATGAAATGGGTAAAATTCACTTAAGCCTAAATCTACTAGAAAATCGTGTAAACATTAAACAAACCCAATGTGCTATAGTTTGGATAAAGTATTGTACAAGGAACTGTTTTCATTTTACAGAGAAAAAGAAAATCACTTTTAAAAATGTGGATTATTTATATAAAATGGAGTCTATGGAAAACAGCCTCTCCATAATAAGGTGATTTCTGGATAACGGATCCCTGTACCTAATTCCGTTCTTACATAGGCATTAAGTACAGAGCTTCAGATTTACTTGTACATGTACATTGTAGAAATGCAAGTAAGGGGTCCACCCAAATGAATGCCTCTAGCATTTAAGATACATTGTACACCTTCCAGTGTGTGTTGTCGGTATCCCATGTGTAGCACAAAGAGTTGTGCTGTTTATTTGCACATCCACATTTTCTATTCCATCTGTGTTTTTAGCTAATCCATTTATAAATCTAGCAGCGGTAGGACAAATGGTAGCAGAAGTGGATTTTTGTTAAATCATTTTGTTAAGAAGAAATGTGTTTAGGATTTCAAAATGGTAAATATGCATAGCCAAAGCTTTTTTTTTTTTTTTTTATTGGAAACAATGTGTGTAAATGAAAAAGCTTTTTCTGTGAGGTAATGCTGCCTTCCAGTGGAATCTCAAGGCATGTTCCCTATAAGTTGTTTTTCACAAGATTACACCATTTAAAGTAAATGCTAATATAGCAAACACCCATTTCACCGTAGCTTGCATTATACAATTCTTTCATGCACATTTAATTAAAAACCTATGCTATATAATAGAGGCAATATAATTTTGTTACATAGAAATTAGTTTCCCAAATAAATGGAGAGTTGTTACACACTAGTGAAAAAAAGTTATTTAACAAAATAAATTATTATTATTATACTAATAATAATATGCAAACATATATTAATAGCACGATTTGAAAACATATGTATCAGCGGCAAAACATGAAATAGCATTATGGACTTTTTTTCTTGATGGAGAGAACTTACAATAATGAAAGACTCATCCCTCCTGGTTGATATAGTATATCCTCCATATGTTTTATCTGGGAGCTTTTCCCACAGCACTCCCCACCATTACAAAATATAGCTTGATGTTATTTATTAATGCATTTATCCATACTTAAACTTACAGTATATTCAGACACTTGGGGATATAGCCTATTGAAAAGATTAGCTTTATCCCCTGGCTAGATCTGATCCAGCTGAGGTTAAATTTAGAATCTGCACTTTGGTTTTAAAACAATGACCTAACAGTAGGATTAGGCTGAGCTCCATTTATATTAGGGATTTTTCTGAGGCCTCGAGCATCACTTAGATGTGTGTTTGACTTCCACTGGGACAATACAAACTCCATTTACAGATCTTATATAGACAGCAACTGCTTTACACCTAGCCTAAAGTACTACTTGGCCTAAATAATCAATATTGCGTACTGACGGTTTGGAGATTGATCTGTACAGACATGTTCTATGTGAGGCATCCAGTCTTGATGCTACTTTATACTGGAAGAGAGGTTAAATGTTTGGCTTTCAAAGTCCTGCATTCTGTGCATTATTTGCTTTCAGCTGATCATTTTGGCATTTATAGTGTATAATATAAACTTGAACAACAACAGTAGTGATGGGCCAATTTATTCGCCAGACGCGAATTGGGGCGAATTCCTGGGATTTGCCGCCGGTGAATAAATTCACAAAACCGCAGCGGAAATCTGACGGCATCAACCATCGTTTTTTTTGGACATCGGCGCATTTTTGCTGCCTAATTTGCTCCGGAATAAAAAAAAACGGACTTATGAAAAATTCATGGGAAATTCGCGAAAGGGCGAGAAATTTGCAAAACGGTGCCGGCGTCTGTTTTTGACGTTGGCGTCCGTTTTTTAGATGCCGGTGTGGGAGCTACAACATGGAGCTGGTCACTGCTCCTGTATAACTATAACAAACAAGGGAACGTTGTGCTCACCACTAATTTTTAAAACCATTAGGCGGGGGTGCAATGAGGCTGTGTTTGTTATAGGTTGTTTGTTATAGTTATACAGGAGCAGTGACCAGCTCCATGTTGTAGCTCCCTCCCTTCCCAGCTATAGTCAGGGGATCCCACTGGTGTCTAATAAAAGGGCAGCCAAGTTTGGGAGTTTTACTTTGAAAGCAGCTAGTAAGTTGCAGGTAAAACTTAGTCCCTTTGTAAAATGTATAATGAAGCAATAGAATTCTTAATGAATCAGATAAAATTGAGCATAGGACTGGCCAGATATGGGATGACTTTGACGTAGTTGGCCAGCTTAAATATATTGCAATATATGGACAAACAATCCCTGTTTTGTTTAAAGGGTAAGGCATTTTTCAGTAGCAGTATGCACAATATGTCTCTTGTCTTAAATATATTGATAATGGGTTGAGTGCAGAGGACTCTTGTATTTGTCTATATGTATTTTGTGGTCACAGCCTCATTGCACCCCCGCCTAATGGTTTTAAAAATTAGTGGTGAGCACAACTTTCCCTTGTTTGACATATTTAAAACAACTCGTGTTTGAATTCTCTACCAAGTTGTTCTTTATTTTTTATTTCTTGAACTCTATTTGTATTAATTGCCTTTTTATTTTTTCAGCAGGAATAGAGTTCAGAGGATTTTTTAGAAGTTTATCCTGCACTGTGAAACAGTAACTTAAAGGGATACTGTCATGGGAATTTTTTTCAAAATGAATCAGTTAATAGTGCTGCTCCAGCAGAATTCTGCACTGAAATCCATTTCTCAAAAGAGCAAACAGATTTTTTTATATTCAATTTTGAAATCTGACATGGGGCTAGACATATTGTCAATTTCCCAGCTGCCCCAAGTCATGTGACTTGTGCTCTGATAAACTTCAATCACTCTTTACTGCTGTACTGCAAGTTAGAGTATATCACCCCCTCCCTTTTTCCCCCCAGCGGCCAAACAAAAGAACAATGGGAAGGTAACCAGATAGCAGCTCCCTAACACAAGATAACAAATAAAAGGTAGATCTAAGAACAACACTCAATAGTAAAAACCCATGTCTCACTGAGACACATTCAGTTACATTGAAAAGGAAAAACAGCAGCCTGCCAGAAAGCATTTCTCTCCTAAAGTGCAGGCACAAGTCACATGACTTGGGGCAGCTGGGAAATTGACAAAATGTCTAGCCCCATGTCAGATTTTAAAATTGAATATAAAAAAATCAGTTTACTCTTTTGAGAAATGGATTTCAGTGCAGAATTCTGCTGGAGCAGCACTATTAACTGATTCATTTTAAAAACATTTTTTTCCCATAACAGTATCCCTTTAAGACTGGAGTTAATTTGTGTAAAATGTTTTAATTTTGGTTCAGTTAAACTCACTGGGTCAGTTTATCAGTTTATCATCCTGCCCTTCCACAAGATGTCAATTAATGTCCTCTAGCCTCAACTCCTGGCTCATAGATCCTGTCCCACCTTAATCTCTATACCAATAGCCAACTGATACCAAGCAATCATTCCCAAGGGCCCAATCCATATTCTGTAATAGATTGTCACCAATCCAACCAACTATAGCTACCCACCTTGTAGTGTAAGGTTAAACTATTTCCCCAACAAATGTTTTTTTATGGTACCAACTCACTGGTGAACCTACAACCCTCCATGGTCACATGCATGACAACTATCAAAACAAAAAATAAATCAACAAAGCCTCCACCAGTCCTAGGTAGGGTGGGAGGGGACTTTACTTTATGCTGACCAGCCTAATATGGTCACCAGCTCTTCCTGTCTACCTGCCGAACTCCACCCCCAACTACACTGATACCTTGGGTCACTCCCAGAGCCTAAATTACTAAATATATCACCTTAAAATGTAGTCTGTGAGGCTCATTTATAAACATTGAGCAGATTTGCACCCAGGCAATATCCCATAGCAACCAATCAGTGACTGGCTTTTCTCAGCCAGCTGCAGGTAGAACAATGAAATCAATCAAATTTGCCCAGTGTTTATAAATGATCCCCTAAATATTTATAGACTAAATATATATTTAGTCTATATTTACTCAAATAGGTGACAATTAGTACATTCTCATTAACAATTTTTTTTCAATATTACATTTCCAGTAAGTGCTTTATTGTGTTCTATGCTTATATATGATTTATAACACCTTAAAAATGGCTGTAAATCTGTAACAAGGAAATGCAGAAAATCCACATCTTAACATGCAAAGGCATGCATAAAAGTGGTTCCACTAGTTACCTATATCTATAGTAGAAATCTTTGTATTCACTATGACAAATGAGCACCATATTAAATATTATATTAACTGTAACTTAAGAAATATCATGTATTTGTTAATGTAGAAAGCAATATGTAGATCATGTAGGTATTTTCAGATTTTTTAGCAACTTTTAGAGCAAAATGAATCTTGAAAAATGTTTTTAAGCCCTTTTATGTAAGGAGGGATCTGAACATTTTTTGCTTTGTTTAGATGGTAGTATCAATTCCCTATCAGTAATAGCTATAGAAGGGGTTCTGCTTGGCCCTAGAGGAGGGAGTTTATCCACCTTACTGAACAGAAAAGAAGTAAAACTTATTTGCATGCCAAGGACTAAACATCACTCAGGTCTCAATTCTGCTTTTGATGTATCTTGCTACCATGAATCATTCTTCTTTAAGGGAAGATCAGCATTTCAGCATTTTTTTTTTTTTCAATTTACAATTGTCTGTTTTTAATAACCTTCCACCTATGATTCCATTGGTATTTCACTATTATTTGTGGGGGTCAAGTTATGTTTTTATATTACATTATATTTTCATTACTTTAGGACACTTTCATTTTTTTGTGTTACTGTTCCTTTAAGCACTAATTATATAAAGTTCTGTACAATTGAAGAATGCCAAATAAACTTGAAAAATAAAAAACAAAACAATTGGTTTGTTTACCTGATAAATATTACAATATGTACATTAATTATTGAACAACCAAAATAGTCTGATGTATTCAAAATCAGCTTAGCAATATTTTACCAGTGTTAGTGACGCTTGCTTTTACCACATTCTGTATTAATGGTAGGACTGAGAAAGTATTTTTTTGTGTTAAACCTCTTTCTTCCTAGGGACTTATATAATCAGGGCAGCTCAGAAACTTGCATTTATTAGAAGTGTACCTGTCAAATAAATTGGTAACTTTAAGTTAGGTTTTTCCTTAGCAGAATATATTTTATCTTGCCTTGCCTCCATAGTTTGTGGAAATGTAATTGTGATGGATGCTTATACTGTAGACCTTCATAAGAAAGTGCCCCTCAATCCCTGAAATAAATATAGATGTTCTGGATTTTATTTGCCGTAATATAGACTGTTATATTGTATTTCACTTCTGTGTTGCATTAATAACAGATATTCCTTTCATCGTGTACTGTAACTGGGACTGATCTCTGGAGTATGTAAATCCCTGAAGATAAGTGTAAATTGTTTGTATGTGTGGTTTGCTATGCATTGCAATTTTCATTTACAATGTCTTGACTGGATCTGTACACCCTCCCTCCCCCCACTGCTTGGGCTACTTTAACTAAACTCTGCAAATTAAGTACAGACTTTATTCTTTGGTGAGACACAGCTTCCACAATGAAATGCAAACCTTGCTATTGGAAAGCCCATTATAAAGGAGATGGTGAGGTTGATGAGAATACAGCGGAAGTACTCCCCTATTTCTCTTCTAGTCTATCCAAAGGGATTACTTATTCTCAAGACCTGGAACAAGTATAAGAGAGTAGAATGGGGGGTTAAGCTATACAATCAACTTGCACTACACAGTATCCAGCACTTTCTTCAGGCAATTCAGCAAGATGTGATGCTAAAATCTAGATTCATATTTCTGTATTTTTTATGAATCATACTTAAAAGTTAGTGCAGTGCCAGCTGGGGTACTGTTGGAGGAGGATAATTTTATGATCCTGACACCTTGGATATTCCACCCTGTTAAGTTTATTTAAATTTATCAGACCTCTTGCCAGAGTAGTGCGGGCTGTGATATACAGCCATCAGAAGGAGTGATTTTAGGATCAGGTTCATCAACACTGTCTTGCTTTACCTTTTAAAGATGGATCAGATCTAGTAAAAACTAGTACTGTATTATTGGCACTATTGGGAGGAGACAGTGAATTTCAAGGCTGCTACTTTAATTGAAAATAAATGTCTTCTGCATTGAAAGAGGAAGGGATGAGATCATTATGGGCTGGCGATGTAAAAATGGTTGGATTGGTGTCATCAAAGAGGTAGATCGTAGGGACTGGGAGTTGGAAGCGGATTGAGCAACATGTAATTACAAATTAAAAAGCAAATACATTTCCAGAAACATTTCTAATACAATGCCAGCCTTGGCAGGTATTTAACTGGCTACCACTCCATTGTCACATTCACCTGGAGACCCTGATCTCAAAAGGGCAATAGGGTTAACAATATGATACAATCCTTCATACAAACAACAAAAAATGCAATATCATTACACGGGCATGAAATAAAATAAAATTAACAGAAGGCTTTCCTCTGGTTTTATTTTTTTTTTTCATTTCAAAGCTATAAAAAGCAGAATGTGTAGTTCACAGTATTTAGCACTTTCAGACCCCACCAGCAATGCATTCAGTATTGAATAAATCAACAGTTTAAATGCATTTGAAACAGTAAATCATTGATGATGTAATAGAGATATATTGGTGAATATCAGAAAAAAATATATTATTTCTTTGTATCCACCAGAGGGAGACCAAAGTCCATGGATGGTATTTGTATTAACAGTATGGTAAAGCAAAATAACATTGAAATTCCTTTTTATTAAATCATTACCTAAAAATACATTATTATGAACCTCAGGAACTATTCAAAAAGTAAACGTTTAAAGATGTGTTTCAATATTTAAACTTTTAAAGGGTGTAAATAAATATTTTTTTTTTATAATCCTTAATATCCTCAATTTGTCATAATTAGGGAAAAAGTCTTTCTTAAAGCAAATCATTTAATTGTCATTTACTTACTTTATGACCATTGAAATTATTGATCAATAACTATATTTTATTTACAGAATGATTCAGGTAATCTGTACAAATCCAATAACCTTCCATACATCTTATAACAAGATATAACAAAGCATTCCTAGAAAGAAAATTATGACAGAATTTAGATGAAATGCAATTAGGACTATTGTGGAACTGTATTAGTCAGTATGCGACAGAGAGATCTGATACCTGTGAAATCTGCATAAATCATCCTCAAAGATTATTTGAGAAATTATGACGTACAGTAATTGAAAGTGATGAACAAATATAATTGCTATTTATAATTATTGTATATTGGAAAGTTGCTTTGAATTAAAAAATGAAGTGAAGTGACTGGAATTTGAGATTAGGACATCTGTATATTTTATAGTCAAGCAGTAACAATGAGCATTGCTTAGTTGTTTACATGCCAGTGGTGCAACTATTTTGCACTTTGCCCCATTAACTCATCCCAGGAATACACATTTAAGGTGATTACGGTACAGCCAACAGGAAGATGGATTGTTTGGAGACTGGCTCTAGGGATGGGCGAATTTGACCCGTTTCGCTTTGCCAAAAATTCGCCGCCGGCGAAATGTCGCAGACGCCCATTAAAGTCTATGGGCGTCCAAAAAATTTTGTCGCGCGGCGCCATACAAGTCTATGGCCGTCATTTTTTCTGCGAAACGAGGCGAAAAAATTCGCCCATCCCTGCTGGCTACTGCTCAAGACTAGTGATGGGCAAATAAATGTGCCAGGCATGGATGCACAGAGAATTTCCACACTTCACCACCCACAAAACAAATTGCTGCAAAAATTTGCCTAAGAAAAACAAAAAATATTTGGCAGGCGTCAGAGACATACAGACAGAGATTCCGTCAGTTAAAATATTCTGCTGGGAAGTCTTCACTTCCACTGCCATCGAATGAGTCAAAAACTCTCTCTTGACCTATTACTCATTTCTCCTTCACTATCACAGAAGACTTTATGCATTTCTTGTGATTGATATACTTGACCTCTCTTACAATCTTCAGTATCACATTTTTTTCTTTTTTCTAATCTTAATTTCTTGTTGTATTTTTATTAATTCTTTCTTTATATTGTCATTTAGTATTGTGAAGTTATCTTCCCCTTCCTTGTTTTCTAATTGCTGCTTTACTTCTTCTACTCACCCATTGACACTTGTCTCACAGACCTGTATATAAAATGGATGAAGCCAGAACTGAAGACCCACCTGAAAATCAACATTTTGCCAGAGGATGTCAGCTCATGGGTGCAGAAACACAGACCAAATACTGCTGAGAAAGTTATATCATTGTCTGAGGTCTATTTACATGCTAAAGATGCTGGTAGACATACCAAGAGGTTCCAGCAGCCACAAATGCAAAGTGAAATGGCAAAGCAGAAAACTAAGGCACAAGTAAAATCTGATTCAAGAGGAATGGTTTGCTTTGAATGCCAGGAAAGAGGACACATAACCAAGTTCTGTCCCAAGAAAATTAAAAGGACTTCAACACACACATCTTTCTGTGGTTACAGTGATTGTACAATAACAATGCTACTTAATGGACATACTGTAAATGCCTTGTTGGATAATGACAGTAAACTTGGATTTGGTCACTCAAAAGATAGGGTATCCAAAAATTCCAATCACTTGTATGCATGATGACACAAAAACATACCCAAGGTCACTTATTGATTTAAAAGTTCAGGAAAAAATCTCACAGTTCTTCTACAGGTTTCAGCTATACTTGGGAGAACTGCTCCATGGTTTGATGACTTATTGAAAGGTATATCTATGGCATATCTATGGCTCGTCCTGCTGGAAGCTCCCCCCGCGGAATGCCCACACAAATGCCCACACAAAGTTGGTGGTGCAAGATCCATTATGGCAGCACCCATGCGGTAAACGTAGGTGCTGCGTCGCTGGCGTGGTGACGCAGATGTGATGACATCACTGCCGGCGCGGAAGTTCGAAATAAAAGGGCACCCTGGATGCTGAAACCCTGCCCAATTATAGGTCTTCAATCCTGTGAGTACCTGGGTGTATTATTGAATCTGATTCCTGGATATGATCCCTGCTTTGTTCCTGACTCTGATCCTTATCTGCCTGCCTATTTGAACTCTTGCCTGGACATTTACTAGGTTTGTGCCTGATCCTTATTTGTACTGCATACTTGGACTTAACACCTGGCTTCCTCCTTGGTCCGGACTACTCCCTCTGGGAGCCGCTAGGCTCCCTGACATTATAATTGTGTCTTGGACCCCACTGAGGAAGCTACGACTGATGTCGGAAAGCGCTATGGGGATTGGTGTCCCGCATGGAAGATTATGAAGCTCAGCAGTTCCGCATTGGGCAAGTACTCGATACTCTCCTCTCAAGTATGCCTCTTGTGTCTCCAGCAGCTGGTAATCCTCCCGCAGCTGTTGTTCCTCCTGCTGCAATCTCATCAGCTGGCAAACCGCATATCCATCCTAAGTGGGGTATGTGATGTCTGGTCTGGAGGGCAAACCGCTCGAGTGGGCAACATCTCTCTGGGAGAAAAATTCTCCTTTGACCTTTGACATCAAAGCGTTCCTCCAGGCTTTCCAAACTGTGTTTGATGCCCCGGGTCGGGTCACTAATGCCTCTTCTCGGCACCTGCGAATTTGGCAGGGAAACCACAGTGCTAGTGAATATGTTATTGCCTTTAAAACTTTAATGGCAGAGACCTCTTGGAATGACGAGGCATACAAGGCTGTGTTCTATTAAGGCCTGTCGACTCAACTTAAAGATAACCTTGTCTCCAGGGAACTTCCTGAACTGATGGAGGATTTGATCGCTCTCGCCATTAAGGTGGCGTATTAGAGAGCATCACCACGCTTCCAAAGACCCATGTTACCTCCGTCACCCCAGCAGCCTTCTGTTATTCCTCCAGAGGAACCCATGCAGGTCGGAAGGGCACATCTCTCTGAGTAGGAGAACTTCGGATGCGTTTGGCAGGACTATGTCTGTATTGTGGCGGTCAGTCACATTTTGCCAACTCCTGCCCTGTGAAGCCAAAGGGTCCTCTTCTGCAAGGTAAAACTGGGAAGACATACGTGGGTGGTATTACTCTGAAATCCCAATAAAATTCTCACAGGTTTCTTCTGTTGTTTCAGATTTGTTTGGCCATTATAATGATCGTTGGCTCTGCCTTCCTTGATTCCGGGGCTGCAGGGAACTTTATAGACACTCTTTTTGCCAAGTATATGGATGTTTCTCTGTATCCATTGACTACTCCCCTACGGATGACAGCAAATGACGACAGGCCACTAACGTCTGAGATTATCTCCATGACGACAGGGGAATTGCCTGATTATTTCCTGCCCTTCTGTTCCTGTCGTCTTGGGTTTACCCTGGCTTCAACTACATAACCTCTCCATTGATTGGTCTACCAGTCAGATCTCTCATTGGAGTCCATTTTGTCAAGAACATTGTCTTCCCGCTATGCCTCTTCACTGGGTGACTATCTCTTCGACAGATCTGAAAGCCTTGCCTTCTTTCTACAAGGAATACTCTGATGTTTTCTGTAAAAAGTCTGCAGAATTCCTCCCTCCTCACCGTCTATATGACTGCCCTGTCGATCTCCTTCCTGGAACTATGCACCTTAGGGGTCTCACTTATCCCCTCTCTTCTGTGGAAACCTTTGCTATGAAAGAATATATCCAGGAGAATCTCCAGCGGGGATTTATTCATCCTACTACCTCTCCAGCAGGGGCTGGCTTCTTCAAGGAAAAGAAGGACGGAGGTCTGAGCCCTTGCATAGATTATTGTGGACTTAACAGAATTATGGTTAAAGGGATACTGTCATGGGAAAAAATTTTTTTCAAAATGAATCAGTTAATAGTGCTGCTCCAGCAGAATTCTGCACTGAAATCCATTTCTCAAAAGAGCAAACAGATTTTTTTATATTCAATTTGAAATCTGACATGGGGCTAGACATATTGTCAATTTCACACCTGCCCCCAGTCATGTGACTTGTGCTCTGATAAACTTCAATCACTCTTTACTGTTATACTGCAAGTTGGAGTGATATCACCACCCTTCGTTTCCCCCGCAGCAGCCAAACAAAAGAACAATGGGAAGGTAACCAGATAGCAGCTCCCTAACACAAGATAACAGCTGCCTGGTAGATCTAAGAACAACACTCAATAGTAAAAACCCATGTCTCACTGAGACACATTCAGTTACATTGAGAAGGAAAAACAGCAGCCTGCCAGAAAGCATTTCTCTCCTAAAGTGCAGGTACAAGTCACATGACATGGGGCAGCTGGGAAATTGACAAAATGTCTAGCCCCATGTCGGATTTCAAAATTGAATATAAAAAATCTGTTTGCTATTTTGAGAAATGGATTTCAGTGCAGAATTCTGCTGGAGCAGCACTATTAACTGATTCATTTTGAAAACATTTTTTTTGTGCCAGGACAACAAAGGGTAGAAAATATCCGCAAGTCGATTGACCACAATAGATATTCTGTTATTTTGCCTCCTCTTGTCTCTAGTTGTGCAAAAAGAATTCAACAGGTTAGACTAGATGTTTGCTGTTCTGGATAAACTGATAATTCTTAAAGGACCAGTAACATCAAAAAAAAATATTTAAAAATTCGTTAGAGCACAACGAAAAATAAACATCAAGACAAATGAAATTTTTAAATAGCAAAGCTTTTATTAAGAAATAACTTACAGAATGTCCACTTCCTTTCCTTTTCAGAAACGGCGAATAGGCGACCATCCAGTGTGTAGTGATTGATTTCTCCTGCCTGGCTATTCACTGACAGACGTCGGCTTCCCTTCCACTGGCCTGACTGTGTAGTCTCCCGACGCACACTTGCTTCCTTATACTGCCTCGCAGCTTTTCACTGTGCTTCCCTCCACCGCTCACCTCCCTCTCAGCATGCACAATCCAGTCTCGGCATTCCTCTGCATTCCAATAGCGCACATATCCTACACATGGAAGACACAGACCGGCTTATGCAGTCTGTGTCTCAATCGCACTCTGTTCAGCAATTTAGTCGGATCAAGTGTTTGTATCCAGATGGTGTGTACTTAGTCAGGCGTCTCTCGTCCAGCCAGCTCGCCTCCCCCAAACCCAGGCATGCACATTGTGCTTTTTGCTTTGCCATTACTTTGCTACAGGCAGAAATACATATGAAATACATTCCCCCTGCACAGTGAAAAGCTGAACAGAGTGCAATTGAGACACAAACGGCATAAGCCGGTCTGTGTCTTCCATGTGTAGGATATGTGCGCTATTGGAATGCAGAGGAATGCCGAGACTGGATTGTGCATGCTGAGAGGGAGGTGAGCGGTGGAGGGAAGCACAGTGAAAAGCTGCGAGGCAGTATAAGGAAGCAAGTGTGCGTCGGGAGACTACACAGTCAGGCCAGTGGAAGGGAAGCCGACGTCTGTCAGTGAATAGCCAGGCAGGAGAAATCAATCACTACACACTGGATGGTCGCCTATTCGCCGTTTCTGAAAAGGAAAGGAAGTGGACATTCTGTAAGTTATTTCTTAATAAAAGCTTTGCTATTTAAAAATTTCATTTGTCTTGATGTTTATTTTTCGTTGTGCTCTAACGAATTTTTAAATATTTTTTTTTGATGTTACTGGTCCTTTAAACCTTTCCTTATTGGAATCAGACAACTGTATACAGCACCCTCAGCTCAGTTGCTCAGCATGGGTCTCCATTCCAACTGCATTAATATAAAAGTAGAGACACACCAGGGATCCCCCATATCACCCCTAATATTTGCTTTATCCCGAAGGCTTTTGGCCCATGAGATTAGGCATACCCCTAACATTAAGGGCTTTCAAGTGGGGTATAAGGAATATAAAATCAACCTTTTTGCAGATATAACATTCTCTTTACACTTACATCTCCCCAAACTGCATTACCAGACCTATTTCAGACTATAGAACACTTTCAACATATTTCAAGATACAAAATTAACCCCAGAAAATCACACACACTCCCACTGAAAACATTCAAGTCAGGATTAAATAAACTGCATCTTAACTTTGACTATAAATGGGAATATAATAATATAACTAGAATATTGAGGGCTTTACCTCAGTTCATGCTATGGTACCCTATATAAGACTAACTACCACCAACTGATAGATAAACCTAAAAAAAAGTCTTGCTCACTCGGCACACATATAATGTATGTTTCCTGGTTTGCAGAAAAGTAGCCGTCAAAATGACATCCCTACCAAAACTCCTACATTTAGGACATTACCAATATACTTCCCTGAAAGAATAGCTTCTTCTCTTTAATAAGCCATTTCAGATTTTATCTGGGGAGGTAAAAACGCAGCAATAATGTTAAAGCAACATGAGAGCCATGAAAAGAAATTGAGAATAATTTCACCACCCAGCTACAATTATCCCACCTATTTTGGGTATCCAAGACATCGGAAGACTCTTTACTGGACCTTCTACCCTCATCTCGGCAAGCGTAAGACCTGTGGGATGCAACAGCAATCAACATGAAATAAAGCACCTCTAACACTAGATACAGAACCATTTTCTATAACAAATAGTTTTTAGTTCCTGGATAGCATCAAACATGTTTAGTCTTATAGCTTTCTCAGGGCTGGATTTCATAGCGTAGCACCCCGAGGCCACACGATCCCAGCACCAGATCACGCACACAGGCCATATGGTCCTAGCGTTGAATGATTACCACATGCAACCTCTCCTCTCGTTCGTTCGACCATTCGACTATTCGATAGTCAAAGTATTGTCTCTTTAAAAAAACTTCGACCACCTACTTCGCCACCTAAAACCTACTGAGCACCAATGTTAGCCTATGGGGAAGGTCCCCATAGGCTTTCTAGCCAATTTGTGATCAAAGGAAAATCGTTCGATCGATGGATTAAAATCCTTCAAATCGTTCGATTCGAAGGATTTAATCGTTCGATCCAAGGATTATTGTGTATAGTGTTAAATTCTTCGACCTCGAATATCGAAGGATTTAACTTCGACGGCCGAATATCGAGGGTTACTTAACCCTCAATATTCGACCCTAAGTAAATGTGCCCCTTAGTGTGAGAGAGAATGGAATATAAATAAGAGGAGGCCTGAATAGAAAGATAAGGAATACGTTGTTTTGTGACTGGGGTCAGTGACCTCCATTTTTAGGGCAGCTCTATCTACCAGGCATATAACAAACCAGCCACACCCTCCTCCTAGACTAAACACACCTCTCCCAGATGATTGATCAGTACACTCATTGGTCAGTACACAGCATTGATTTCAATCAAGCTGCCAGATATCGAGTGCGTGATGTCATCTGCTCCTCTTGTATCATGGCTGCTCAAGTCTGGAGGGCAAGTAATTTGAAAATAGAGAGGATTTTTGCAGAGAAACAGAATTTTAATGAGAAGTTTTACGCAGGAGACTGCACAGAACTCTAGAGAAAATCACATACAGGTGGTAATCTGGGTGCAGGCAGGCAATCTGTGTGTGTTTGTGTGTAGGCTGTGTTGTTTTACTGACTTACACTGTAACATGGAGGCTCTGAGGGGAGAGAGCTGCAAATTGTCTTTCTACTGTAGCTCAAAACATATCTGCTTCCCAACTATCCTTTTTTTATATTTGTGCAATAAATGTGCTGTACAAGTAATTTAATTGTGTTTCCTAATGCTAAAATAGTAAATTGTAACCATGTAATATCTGCCTTCCAGGATGATCTCATTTATGTTCTGCCAGGTAGGATGGTGATGTCTAGTATTACTTCTGCTACTACTGTATATACTCTTTTCCCTCTGAGTCTTTTTTGCCTCCCATTCCACTTATGTTAAGCTATCCACTTTTACCCTCACCCACTTATCTTCTAATCTTCCCTCCACTAGATGTAGAATAGGAAGGAAAATAATTCAATAACTATAAAAATAAATAATACCAACTGCAAAGTTGTTAGGAATAGGACATTCCACAACATACTAGAAGTTAATATTGGGGGACCCACCCCTTTAATATAGGATTCAGCATGCATACATACAGGGACGGAGACCCATACACAAATACAGGTTTTGGGGGAAATCAGAAGAAAGAAAAGAATATGCAGAACTTGTATGTGTGATAAAATGAAAAGTTTAAAAGGTTTCCTTGGGCAGTAAGACAACAGCATCCTATCAAGCACTGTATTTAGGTCAAGATATCAGGTTTTGCATTAGATTCATTTTCACTAGTATAAGTGGTTTATATGTACAGGTTTGGGACCTGTCATCCAAATGCTCAGGACTTGGGTTTTTCAGATAATGGATCATTCTGTCATTTGGATCTTCATATTTGAAAATCATTTAAACATTATGGGGCAGATTTATCAGGTCGAATTGAACACTTTTAATTAAAATTTTGAGTTTATTTTAGTGTAATTCGACTAGGGAATAGTCCAAATTCGATTCAGGTTTAAAAAAAATTGAAATTCGAATTTAAAAATGTATCATGTACTGTCCCTTTAAGAATTCAATTAGACTATTTGCCATTTAAAACCTGCAGAATTGGTGTTTTTGCCTATAGGGGACCTCCTACAGTCAATTGGGTGGACGTTTGAAAAAAAAAATTAAAAAAATTTTTAAAAAAAATTTGGTGAAAAAACTTGAATCAAATTAGATTTAAATTAGATTCAATTAGATTAGATTAGATTGAATTAGATTCAAGTTTGCAGATTGATCCTATTCACACAAATATAATAAACTACATTTTTTAATAAATTTCCACTGGTAGTGGTGAGCGATTCTGAGCGAAACTGCAAAAAAAAAAACGGTGACAATATTTCTTTTCTTGGTGACTTTTTTGTCAAAATGAATTTTTTTGTGGCAGATTTACCTTAGTTTAGCAAAAACAATTGCAGATGGCGAAAAGCAGAATTTCACTGCGAATCCATGCATGACAAAAAATATTCACTCATAGCTATCCCCTAGTTCTCTATTGAAAATGTATAAATCTAAAAAACCTAAATTATAAACTAAACTATAAAAGCAAGAGAATTGATCAGTTTGAATACTGATTAAGGGTTGAATTGAATATTCAAATTAAAATTAAAATTTTCAATTTTTATTTTGGTCAAAACTGTCAAATTCACCTAGTGAATTATCCAAACTCAATTAAATTTTTTTTTTAAAATTTAAATTTATTTTCGAGATTTATCAAACTCTGGCCATTGAATTAATTTAATTCAATTCAAATTTGACTATTCGCCACCTAAAACCTAACAAATTCATGTATAAGAGGTCCAGAGACCAGTTTGGATATTTTAGTAGCCTTCCAGGTCGAAATTCAACCTTAATTCAACCTTAATAAATGTGCCTCCCTGGGGCAGATTTATTAAGGGTTGAATAGTAAATTTGATTTTTCCATTTTTTTTTTGGTCAAAACTCTCAAATTTAAATTGGGAATAATGTAAACTCAATTGGAATTTTAATTAGAATTAAAAAATAGAGATATAGCAATTTGACCTTTGATAAATGGGCCTCTAAGTCAGTCATATTGCTGTTATCTTATATATATATAAATATATATATATATATATAGAGAGAGATTATTTATATATATATATATATATATATATATATATATATATATATATATATATATATAATTTTTTTTTTTTTTTTACTACAAATGTTCATTATATTTCACATGCCATAAATTACATCCTATTCTTAAATTCTTAATATTATTCTTATATTCTTAATATTATTTCAGATTTCATAATCTTTTTTATGTATTTTTGGTGTAAAAATGTAGCAGTAATAAAACAAAAATTAAAATATTATGCAGGTTTATCTTTAGCAAATATCGATATGTTCTCTAAGTGTGCTAAATGAATTCTGCAGAACATAGGCAACTTTGTATGGCTAGTTTAACTTTAATAGAGAGTCCTTCATTTCTCTTTTATAACTCTAAGGAGCATAAAAGTCTCTGATGACAGGAGCAGACCATTACATTTCTTAAGCTGTTTAATCGTATTGTCAGCCAAAACTTCATCAGTTGATTTTGAGGTTTGACACTCAAAGCTTAGTGCACTTTTGGAACCTCAAAAGCTTATCTAAGGCACAGCAACTGATCCTCGTTTCTATCGTTGTCTTAGCCATTAAAAAAAGATTAAAAACAAAATAAAGAAGGAAATAAAAAATAAACCCTTGTGTGACCATACATTGTGATTGACTTGACAGTTCTGTCCAGGATAGAATTAAATTGAAGGATTTAAATGAAAGGCAATTAATTTATAACAGGATTAAAAAACAGCTTAAGTAGGGTTTGTATAGACTTGAAGTTAAATGTTCAAAGTTAAAGAAAGGAAGTCACAAGGTATTGGCTTCTGTACTATTTATTAAAAGTCTCTGACAGCATGCATTGCAATGAGTCAGAAGAAGAGTGTTCATAAAGATAGGGTGCTTGAAAATAACTTTGCTGACACAAAATTCTAAATATGGTACACATTTGAATTATGGCTCCTTGACTGTAAGCAGATGAAAACATATTTTACACTGCAACTTTTTAAATATTATCATACATGAACCATAAGGAGTTATAATATCCATGAATTCTGAGGAACACATATTCTATATAAAAATTGCTAATAATGTTTTTTTTTTCAAAACCATTTTGGAAATATATGTGCCTTAAAGTTAATTAAAGTAACCTTAAAAAATTTAGATTAAAAAAAAAATTATATAAAATTGCCCTAGGTGCTTTTCTACTTTGGCAATTTACATTGATGACATTTTTCAGAGCTAGTTAAAATTTTAGAAACTGGCAATATAATGAATTTTGTAACAACAGCACTACCTGCTGGTTAGTTCCTGTAACTCTACAGTCAAAGATATATACATTCAAAAGGAAAACAAAGAAGTGGTCTGATGTTATTCTGCTTAGGAAGGAAATGGAAAAGGGCATCTAAGGCTTCTGATCTCTGTCCCCAAATCCTGAACAATGGCATTATTAATATATATGATTTTATGAAATAATGGTCATGTTGTAATAATGAAATACATTTTTATGTTGTAGTAAATGAAAACTGGTCACGGAGGTTGCAGCACATATGAGCCATTACATTTTTTAAAGCTTTTGATGCAGCATAAACATTTGTTTTCTAACCAAAGGCAAGCTGGTCTTGTGGTTGCTAGTGATACATGTACATATAAATATATGGCTAAAAGATTGTGTACAGAGAGTAGTTACCAGTGGTGCAATGCAAGGTTCATTATTGAGTCAACATATAATGCCTGGATGTAAAATGCCTGCAGGTATATCTGGAAAAATTGTAACCTGGGTGGCAATGTGGTATAATCAGATTCAGCACTGATTACTGTTAAGTCAGGAAAATGCATGATGGCAATGACCTATGGATACTTGTAGATAATACATTTAGATGTAGCAAGCAGAGACATAAAGCAGCAGGAAGGGTCAACCTAAATGAAAAGATGCATATAAAATAAGAGGAGAGGGCAAATCTCTGTTAGTAGCCCATCTACAAATTGCAGCTCAGTAGTAATCTCATCAGATTCATGTCAGGTGATTGACAGAACCCGATTTTTCAGGCTTAGAAAACTGTCCTAAATTGAAAGGAACATTTAGCAAAGTAATATTTGTCATTATAGGGTCATTATGTTGAAAATATAAAAACAGCATTTTATTTATTAATACATTTAGTACATACCCTGTGCATTCAATACACAGTCATATGAAAATGTTTGGGAACCCCTCTCAGTCTGCATAATAATTTACTCCACTTTCAACAATAAAGATAACAGTGGTATGTCTTTCATTACCCAGGAACATCTGAACACTGGGGTGTTTTCTGAACTAAGATTTTTAGTGAAGCAGTATTCAGTTGTATGAAATGAAATCAAATGTGAAAAACTGTCTGTGCGAACATTTCGGTACCCTTGTAATTTTGCTATTTTGAATGCATGTAACTGCTCAATACTGATTACTGGCAACCCCAAATTGGTTGGATTAGCTTGTTAAGCCTTGAACTTCATAGGCAGGTGTGTCCAATCATGAGAAAAGGTATTTAAGGTGGCCACTTGCAAGTTGTGCTTCTGTTTGACTCTCCTCTGAAGAGTGACAGCATGGGATCCTCAAAAGCAACTCTCAAAAGATCTGAAAACAAAGATTATTCAGTATCATGGTTTAGTGGAAGGCTACAAAAAGCTATCTCAGAGATTTAAATCAGTTTCAAATGTAAGAAATGAAACCAGGAAATGGAAGGCCACAGGCACAGTTGCTGTAAAACCCAGGTCTGTCAGGCCAAGAAAAATACAGGAGCGGCATCAGGGCCGGACTGGGCATAAAAAAGCAGCCCGGGCAAAAAAATCAAAGCAGCCCACATGTAAACACACAATGGTTTTGTAATTATCCACCCATATAATGTATAATGTACCCCAGAACTCATAGCCAGATGGAACAAAGGCAATTCTGTGTATAATACCTCAGAACTCATAGTAAGATGGCACAAAGGCATTTCCGTGTATAATACCCCAACATTCATAACAGGATGGCTCAAAGGAGATTCCATGTATAACACCCCAGAACTCATAGTAAGATGGAACAAAGTCATTTCTGTGTGTGTGTAATACCCCAGAACTCATAGGAAGATGGTTCAAAGACAATTCTGTGTAGAATATCACAGAATTCATAGCAGGATGGCATAGTGGCAGTTCTATTTTTTGAAGGTTAAAAATCAGAACGGCTATTAAAGGGAAGAAAGGGGTGAACATAGTAAATATAGTAATAAACACCATAAGGCAGAAGAAGTTAAGGGGGATTTGTATCCAGCATTCGTCTGCAATGATTGTTGGGGGGGGGGGGAGAAAGGGAATCTGCAGAGTAGGGAAGTACCATCCAGCCTTTTTGTCTGTTACATGTCTGTTAAATCAGGTTGAAAAAGTCCATCAAGTTCAACCCCTCCAAATGAAACCCAGCATCCATACACTCACATAAACTATATATACTCGTACACTAACTATAGAGTTTAGTATCACAATAGCCTTTGATATTATGATATTAAGAAATCATCCAAGCCATTCCTAAAGGCATTAACTGAATCAGCCATCACAACATCACCCGGCAGAGCATTCCACAACGTTACTGTCCTCACTGTAAAGAACCACCTACTCTGTTCCTTTAAATGAGAGTTCTTTTCTTCTAGTCTGAAGGGGGGCCTCTTGTGCGGTGATCCTCTTAATGGGTAAAAAGGTCCCCTGCTATTTGTCTATAATATTCTCTAATGTACTTATAAAGTGTAATCATGTCCCCTCACAAGCACATTTTTTCCAGAGAAAACAACCCCAACCATGATAGTCTAGCCTCATAATTTAACTCTTCCATCCCTCTAACCAGTTTAGTTGCACTTAGTCTCTGCACTCTCTCCAGCTCATTTATATCCCTCTTAAAGGAGAATTCAACCCATTTGTAAAAAACCCCGCACCCCCCACCCCACATAGACCCCCCTCCCTCCTCCCCCCAGGCAAACTGCCTCCCAGGGAGGTCTTTGTGTCATCTTCTGGCGCTTTTGGCAATTTTTGATGAATTCTGCGCATGTGCAGTTGTCCAAACCGGCAAACAGCTCCAACTGCACATGCTCAGCTTGCCGAGGACCCAGAGGATGGATCCCAGAAGATGGCCGGTCTCCCACTCAGCTTGCCGAGGACCCGGAAAATGGACCCGGAAGATGGATGCTGTGAAGTCCGCTGACAGAATCTGCGCCAAGGGGTAAGTATAAAGTAGGAGGCATTTCCCCGGGGGGGGGGAGTTAGCCTGGGGGGAGGAGAGAGGGAGGTCTATGTGGGGGGGTACAAGGTTTTTTGCAAATGGGTTGAATTCTCCTTTAAGGACTGGAGTCCAAAACTGCACTGCATACTCCAGGTGAGGCCTTACCAGGGACCTATAAAGGGGCAAAATTATGTTTTTTTTTTTTTTTTAATTTCAAATTTTTATTAACCATCATTTCCAAAGAAAAACAAGAGGTACAACAAAGATGCAGAAGGATATTCAAGTGACAGTAGCAGCTGCTGCACAACAGAATATGATTGTTCGAGTAGCACAATCTACACATATGCATCATATCATGGAGATGAATAGTGCCATGACGAGAAAAGGAATCCGCATGGAAATGAATGCGTTTAGTAGAAAGGTAGATAGAGAAAAAGAAAAAGAAAGGAATATAGAAAAATAGAAAAATAGACAGGTCTGACGAGGTATGGGAAGGTAGGAAGGGTAGATCATTGTACGATACCTCGAAGTTGCAAAGTCTCCAGATACTGAGCCCACGGATACCACTCCAGTTCCCCCTCATAACTTCTATCCTGAAGTCTGTTTCTGATGGATTCCATCGCCCTAATCCAATTCACCTTTGATATCAAAATTTGTAAGCTCGGAAGTGTAGGTCTCTTCCAATTTGCTGCCAGTAATGATCTTGCTGCTGTCAGGATATGAGTGGCTAAAATACGTGTTTGTTTTAAGCGTATGGCCCTAATCCTCATTCCCAAGAGAAAAGAGTGTGGGGAGGGCTGTATAACGCAGCGCAGAACTTCAGAGAGCAAAGTTGCTACCATCTTCCAAAATATCTGAGCCACTGTACAGGTCCACCAGGTGTGCAGGAAGGAACCCCTTTCTCCGCAGCCTCTAAAGCAGTGCGAGTGATCAGGGTTACCGCTGAGGGTAGCAATGCGTGAGGGGGTGTAATACCACCGAAAAATTATTTTATAAGCTCTCTCACTAGAGGCTGCACATATTGAAGTTCGCCTGGCCGTGTCCCAGATTTCCGACCAGGACTTATCAGAAATGGCCAAGTCCAAATCCTCTTCCCACTTCTGCATGTAAGGCTGACGTGTAACTGTGTTGTCAGTCGAGAGGCTAACATACAGAAGTGAGATAAGGTGTGTTGGGTATGAATGGTCGCGACACAGCTTTTCAAAGTATGTAAGAGTGGAAGACGTTTGGGTTTTGCAAGCAATGCTCACATAGTGCCGAATCTGTAAGTAGCGATAGAATTGTGCGTGGGGAATACTATATTCGTCCCTAAATTGTTGGAAAGATTTAACAGTCCCTTCAGAGACAAAATCCAATAAGGTTGTCAGGTTCGCAGATATCCAGACCTGAAACTCCAAGGGAGTGCTACCTGGGGAGAAGTCTTTATTGTTAAAAATAGTCCTGAATTTTGTGGCAGTGTTGCTTAATTTCATCTTGAACGCTATAGAGTCCCATAGATCTAAAGCTTGCTGTGACGGGGGAAGGAGGTGCGGAAGGGGGACCCTAGCCGTTTTAGGGATCCAAAATAAATGGGCAAGTTGTAGAGGGGCCGAATAGTGATTTTCGATGGACTGCCAGGGTTCCCCAGTTGGTGCATGAGTGTGTACCATCGCTTCCAATCTACTTGCAAGGTAATATCTGTATAAATGGGGTACTCCCAAGCCTCCCAATGATTTCGGTTTTGTCATGATAGCAGCCTTAATTCTTGGCTTCTTGCCCTCCCATATAAAGTTCGATACAGCTTTTTGAAGCGAGGAAGCTGCTGATTCGGGGAAGTGTATCGGCAGTGTTCTAAAGAGGTAGAGTATCCTAGGCAAAAGCGTCATTTTAATGGCCGCTATCCTACCAAACCAGGAGAGGTGGTATGAGTGCCATTTGTCCAGATCTTTCTTTAGATTATCAAGAAGTTTGGGGTAATTAGCCTTGTACAGGGTATCATAGGAGGGAGTAAGACATACTCCGAGATACTCCAACGAGTCTGATTCCCACCTATAGTCAAAATTAAGTTGTAACAATTTGAGTTCTGGCTTGGACATATGAAGTGGCAATGCGTGGGATTTGGTAGGGTTTATTTTATATCCCGAAATGAGTTGGAACTGAGATAGAGTTTGCAATAAGTTTGGGAGCGTGGTTTGGGGGGCTGTCAGTGTGAGAATGATATCATCGGCAAAAAGGCTTATTTTATGTTCCATTTCTCCGGTTCGTATGCCCTTAATGTTGGGGTTATGCCTAATGGCGTGAGCTAGCGGTTCTAGGGATAGTGCAAAAATCAGGGGAGACATGGGGCAACCCTGGCGCGTCCCTCCCTTGATGGGAAAGCGGTCGGAGAGAAGTCCCATGCTAAGGACCTGAGCTGAAGGCGTGGTGTAAAGCTGTTGAATCCCTGTGAGGAACGGTGTCGGAATCTGCAATTTGTTGAGCACCGCAAACATATAGCGCCAGTCCAATCTGTCAAACGCTTTTTGTGCATCTAACGACAAAAGCATGGAGGAGGTATTTTGTTTAGGTGCTCGACAAATCAGGTCAATCGTCTTACGAATGTTGTCTGCTGCCTGGCGTCCAGGCACAAAACCCACTTGATCGTGATGGATAAGGTGGGGAAGAATTATAGATAATCTGTTAGCCAGTATTTTCGCAAACAATTTAATGTCAGTATTGATAAGCGATATAGGTCTGTAGCTGTCGCAATTGACTGGGTCTTTACCAGGTTTCAGTATCATAACTAAGGTGGCTGTCTGCATGTGTTGCGTCGGGGGAGAGCCTTCAAGGAAAGATTGGGTCAGCTGAGTTACAAAGGACTTATAATATTTAGTTGTGTAACCGTCTGGACCAGGTGCTTTGCCAGATTTGTAGTCCTTAATCACTCTCTCTATCTCCTCCCTGGCTATCGGTTCCGCTAGCAACTCCCTATCCTCTTCTGTGATAGTGGGGGGGATCCATTGCTTCACGATATCTGACTCTAAAGCCTGGGACGCCCTAGGAGCTTTATCTGCAGTATATAAGTCTGCATAAAAAGCTCGAAAAGTGTGGAGTATTTGTTTGGTATCCCTAGTTACCGTCCCTGTAGGGGTGCGTATTGCATGTATGGCTTGAGAGGTGTGTAGAGCCTTCAGTTTACGGGCCAGCAACGTATGTGGTTTATTGGCATATTCGTAATACAAGTGTTTAGTCTGGCTCATAGCGTAAGCTGCTTTGTCGGAGAGGACCTGAAGCAACTGAGTTCTTGTGTCCTGAATGTCTTTGTAAGATGCGGGGGACGGATTCTGTTTATGGATGATAGCTAAATCATGCAGCCTCTGTGAGAGTTGCTGGGTTTTAGCCTCCCTGTTCCTTTTCCGCATTGCAGCATGTTTGATGAGTATTCCCCGGATTACCGCTTTATGGGCATCCCATCTGACCGCAATTGAGGTATCCTCTAGGGAATTCGCGAGGAAATAATCCCTCAGCGAAGTGGTGACCTCAGCACAAATCTCTTTGTCCAATAGCAGGGATTCATTCAGTCTCCAACATCCATGCCCCCTCACCTCGTCCCAATTGGCAAAAACAGTTTCCACCATACCGTGATCAGACCAGGTAATATCATGAATCGTGGCAGTACATACGTAGTCCACAAGTGTGGCTTTAGTGAAGATGAAATCAATTCTGGAGTAAGAGGCATGGACGGAGGAGTAAAATGAATAATCCCTATCAACCGGATGTTTCTCCCTCCAGACATCCACCAAATGTTCTGCAGTGAGACATCGCAACAGGTATGAGGAGTCCCGAACTTGAGTAGTGGGGGTTGCACCCGCCTGCACACCCCGAGACCTGTCCAGATTGTTGTTCAACGCTGTATTAAAGTCACCCCCTACAATCAATCTACCCTCCGAGAGCCGTGCTAGTTTGTTGAAAAACTTTTTAAAGAAAGCTTGTTTGGAGGAATTAGGGGCATAGACTGATGCTAGTGTGGTAAGATGGTTTTGTAGGAGGCCTACCAATATCACATAACGACCATCTGGGTCCAAAAATTGCTGTTTGAGCAAGAATTTCACATTCTTGGCCATTAGGATAGCTACACCTTTGGACTTAGTGGAAGAACTAGCTAGGAACATCTGTGGGTAGTGTTTCGAAATATATTTGGGTGTAGAGGACGTGCTAAAGTGTGTCTCCTGCAGCAGCAAGATATCAATTTTCTGTTTGGCATAATCTGAAAAGGCCATGGTGCGTTTCTGTGGAACATTGAGGCCATTAACATTATGGGAGCCTACCTTTAGATCGAAGGGTTGAGTGCCTGGAGCGGTCCGTGGGCCCACCATCTTTGCCACCCTGTCGGTCAGAGTAGTGATCTAAAAGACCTGCCTGAGAAAAAAGAAAAGTATAGAAGATTAAAGTAAGAGATAGCGAAGACAGGGATAAACAGTGGGACAAGCAAATAAATTTAAGAACTATAAAAGATATCGTGAAGTTCGTCACGGTATGTGAGTTCCCAAAGTAAACTGTAAAAAGAAAAAAGAGATAAAAAAGAAAAAATAAACACAAGTAATGTAGTCTCGTTAAGTCAGAGACTAGTTAGGGATTCCAAGAGGGGGGGCAATTCTATCGCACCCCACTGGGAAAACCTACAAATGCGGGGGGTCACGGATCAGAGCCTACAAGAGAAAGCCTGTCCGGTCGGCCCGCCATCTATATATATCCGAAAATTCCTAACACAGAAGCATAGGTTACACATAGTCCCAGGTCATTGGACCCAAAGGCCCGATTAGGTAAGGGAAAGAATCGGTTAACTGCAATCTAACTATATTTCAACTGAACTGAAACGATATATAGAGTGAAGTCCATTCTCCTGAGTGCGTCGTGACAATCAGCAAAGCAGGGCCGAGAAACAATAGTTCAGCATGTGCACAGTAGGAGACCTCCATCACGGAAAGTCCATCTGGTACTAGACTCAGAGTCTCTTGCAACCAAGAATGATGCTAGGCAAAGATCAAGTCGGTAGAGTCAGAGCTCATGCAGAAATCGGCCCGCAATAGTACTGTGGGAGTGGTGGTAATGTCCATGCATGAGCCGTAGCAACAGATCAAGTCATTGGAGCCTCTTCCATGGAAGTTGAAGCCGCTGCTTCCAAGGGAGCTTCAGGCACATCCTGGAGGTAGAGGAGTGCGTCCTCAATGTCATTGGGATGTCTGACAGTATATGTTAAGCCGTTCTGCTGGTAGGAAAGCTTAAAAGGAAAGCCCCATCTATAGGGTATGTTTCTCTGACGAAGTACATCTGTTAAGGGTTTGAGGTCTTTCCTTTTCTGCAGAGTCGACGAGGCCAAATCAGCATAGATTTTGGGACATATCCCATCAAGTAGTACTGGTGCCGTTCGAGATGCTCTTAGGACTGCCTCTTTGGTCTGAAAAAAGTGAAAACGTACAATCACATCCCTGGGAGGCATATTAGATTTAGGCCTAGCCCGAAGTGCTCGGTGCGCCCTGTCCAGCAATAAAAATCTGTCCTCTATGCCCGGAATGAGCACCTTAAAAAATTTGGGTAGGAAGGTGTCAATATGCACAGATTCAGGAATATCTCTGAAACGCAAGTTATTACGTCTAGTGCGATTTTCAAGATCTTCATGTGCGTCCTGGAGGTCTCTTACTTGAGTTTGGAGATCCTGGATCAAAACTTCCATATTAGCAGTGGACTCCTGGATGGAGTCTTGAGTTTGCTCCAGCTGTAGGACCCTATGATCCACTGCAGTAAGTTCCGATTTGACCTCAGCCAGGGAGTTCCGTATGTCATTTTGTATTTCGTCCTTGAAACAAAGGAGGAGAGACTTAAGTTCATTTATGTCTTTCTTGGTGCACGGGGCTTCTGACTCCTGTTCCATGGTGGGGTTGGTATTTTTGGCAGCTTTCGCGGCGGCAGATCTGCTTTTGAAAAAGTCCGAAGTCCCCTCAGCAGGAGTAGTAGTGGACTTCTGTCTACCCCCTGTCATGTTGGGTGTTATTGAGAGGCAATGAGGAGGCTTAACTGTGGGGGGTAGGCCTCACAGGGGCAGAGTAGGCTTTTGAAGAAGTTACAGATGTAGAACTCCTGGGATCCCCCAAAATCTCTGTCAGATATCAAATTGGGCAGCAGTGCAACAGAGATGAGTGAAGGCAGATAAAGACACGCTGCCAAGCAACACACAGCAGTACAAGGGTTCGTTGGTGCCTCGTGGTCAAGTTGGTGAGCACTTGCATGGAGCGGAACCCCTCTAAAACCGACCTCCGGAGTCGCCCGGTCCTCGGTAGGGACTGTGGCCTGGTGAACAAGGTAGCTTGACGAAGCAGCAGGGTTCTGATGATGGGATCCCTACCCCAATAAACAGTTCTGCCGTTCCCCTGTGATCACGTGGTGCGAGGCAGCAAACAGGGACCCTGATATAGGGGATAAAATGCCAGTTGGAGTCCTGGGGGTATGAGGGTGAATCCCCTGACAGGGCGTCCCCACTTCTGCAATGGCGGGGTAGTGGGCGACGTGGCCAAAATGAGCACGCAACAGAGCGTGAGGCCTGGTGTGTGGGATTGTCGTGCCCCTGAATAGTTGTGGGGGGCTGATGGAGCCGCACTACTAGGCCAGCCCGTGGGTCGCGAGTTTGCAGGAGGCCGGACACGCACCAGGCAAGTGCGCAATAGGCCCGCGGCCTAAAGGCGTGTGCAGGAGCAGTAAGTCCAAGGCCGCAAAATGAGCGCGGCTAACGGCTGCAGGGCCGAAGCCGGGACAGGCCTGCGGTCTTGACAAGGCAGCGGTTCCACTAACCTCCGGGTCGGAGTACACAGAGCCTCAGCGTGCACCAGGGATTCCACCCCGCTCCGCCGTTATCCCCTCCCTCACTGCCGAGTGAGAAGGTGCGGCCACAGCTGCCGCCTCACAGTGCTGTGGAGACTGCCGATGGACAGCAATAGCAGGTAGCAGAGTGGTTTGCAGGGCTGGCGGGGACCTCAGGGAGTGTTAGAAACCGAAGTTAGGGTGCTGATGTATGCTTTAAGCGGGCCAGAGCGGAGGAGCTAAAGGTTTACGCCGCCATCTTGTTCAGCGTCCAGGCCACGCCCCCCCAAAATTATGTTTTAATCCTTTGAGTTAATGCCCTTTTTTATGCAAGACAGAACTTTATATGCTTTAGTAGCCACAGAATGATACTGTCCAGAATTAGACAACTTGTTATCTACAAAAACCCCTAGATCCTTCTCATTTAAGGAAACTCCCAACACACTGCCATTTAGTGTATAACTTGCATTTATATTATTGAACCTCATTTTCCAGTATGCTTCCCAGTTTTTCAAATTAGACAAATCACTCTGCAAAGTGGCAGCATCCTGCATGGAACCTATAGTTCTGCACAATTTAGCATCATCAGAAAAAATAGAAACAGTACTTTCAATGCCCACCTCCAGGTCATTGATAAACAAGTTGAAAAGCAAAGGATCAAGTACAGAGTCCTGTGGTACTCCACTAACAAAACTGGTCCAATTAGAAAATGTTCCATTTACCACCACTCTTTGTAGTCTGTTTTTTAGTCAGTTCTCTATCCAGGTACAAATACTATGTTCCAGGCCAACATTCCTTAATTTAACCAGTAACCTTCTGTGTGGCACTGTTTCAAATGCTTTAGCAAAGTCTAAGTAAATCACATCCATTGCCATCCCAGAATCGAGGTCCCTGCTCCACTTCTCATAAAAAGAAATTAAGTTAGTCTGGCAAGATCTATTACGCAGAAAACCATGCTGGCACACACTCATAGTATTATGATTTGCTATAAAGTCCAGTATCTTATCCTTTATTAACCCTTCAAAAAGCTTTCCTACCACTGACAAATTGAAACACAAATTTAAACTCTGTATAATGAACTTGTCCCTATCTCAAGTGACTCTAGACAGGACAGGTGACTGTCAAGTGACTGTCCCGGGAAGACAAGCAACGCCCAAGACAGCCCGGGAGGGGGGGAGAAGGGGACAGGCGACGTCCCCACAAAAGGCAATACCCCCCCACACACACACAGCCCAGTAAACTGGCAGTTGTAGAATAAGCAAACAGAAAAGGACAGCCATGGAAGTAGACTAAGGACCCTCAGCCCAGTCTGTAACACACACATGATACATCCCGGCAGAAATCCCTGTAATTCTCGTTAGGAGGTCAGTCCCCCCACATCATTCCCTGACCCCCCATATTCCTCCTGCCCAGAGACTGCCCTGTTACCAACATCCAGACAAATGACAAATGCCACAAAACACAGGCAGGGGCCATTGCATTTCATGATGGCACCACTAAAACAGATCTTTCTGCAGCTGTGATGTCCCCTTTCCATCTCCTAACAATCGGCTCTCGGCTGGCCGGCTGAAAACAGCAGACGGTGCAATGTGATACTCACTCTGGAATCCACTGATCATGTCTGCTGTTTGCAGCCTGCCAGCCGAGAGCCGATTGTTAGGAGCAGTACAGGAGACAGTACAGCTACAGAAAGATCTGTGTGACTGCTCCACAAAGTCAGTACAAAGGGCTGGGGGAAGAGGACTTGGAAAGGCTTCTGAACAGACTCAGAGTACTGAAAGTTCAGTACAGTAGATCGGGAGCGGCCCACTTTCGGACAGATTGTCAGTCCGGGCCTGAGCGGCATATGTGGAGGATTGTGAAAATGGTTACAGAAAAGCCAAAGATCACCTCCAAAGACCTGTAAGAACATCTTGCTGCAGATGGTGTATCTGTACATTGTTCTACAATTCAGCACAATTCGCACAAATCTGTATGGCAGGGTGATGATAAAGACACAAAGTTGAAGTTACGCAGGGGTTGGATATTCCAACAAGACAAACCCTAAACACACTTGGAAATCTACAAATGCATCTATGTAGATGATTTGAAGCAGGCTGTCCATGCTTGGCAGCCATCAAATTTAAATGAACTGGAGAGATTTTGTATGGATGAATGGTCAAAAATACCACCATCCAGAATCCAAGGCTATAGGAGGCGTCTAGAGGCTGTTACATTTGCAAAAGGAGGCTCAACTAAGTATTGATGTAATATCTCTGTTGGGACGCCCACAATTATGCACCTAATTTTGTTATGATGCATATTGCATATTTTCTGTTAATCCAATAAACTTTATGTCATTGCTGAAATACTACTGTTTCCATTAGGCATGTAATAAATTAAAAAGAAGTTGCTACTTTGAAAGCTCGGTCAATGATAAACAAAATTCCAGAGAATTAAGAGGAGTTCCCAAACTTTTTCATATGACTGTAACATTCTCTGTTTTTTTCCCACATTTTCCCACTACTTTTTTGGAACTCAAAAGATACATTCCAAAAGTGTTAAACTTCTTACATGAAGCTGATAATACACTCAGAAAGCTTTAAAACTAAAAATGAATGTTGATTGTAAAAGTTCTCAGAAGAGCACCCTTACCAAATGTACATTCATTTTCTTTTAGGTTTATATCCCCTTTAATTTATCTTTTCATCCTAAAACGATTGTTTGGAAGAACGAGAAGGTATTATTATGGGGCTGATTTGTTAATTTTTCAGATCAGATTTTTATACAAAATAAGAAGATTAATACAATGACATATTATACAGAATGTATAACTTACAATGAAGTAATATGTAAATGAATAATATATTAAGATAGAAGATAGGATGCACTTCCTACAAAAGCCCTATTTTTATTAGACATGTTGAACACAGGTGCAAATTGCCAACTTTATGCTTGTTTTCATCTCATTAAAATGTATAGCTATCAACAAAAATACCACAGAATACTTGGTTGCCAGATGAAAATGTTGCTCTGTAAAAAGTCTTATCAATAGAAAATATCATTCAATACTCATTTTTAATAGTGTGCAGAAAGATGGCTTTTTCTGTCTTCTGTTATTTTCATTTGTACGAAGGGAAGATGCTACGGTAATTGCATTTTCATTGAAGCAGATGGGACCCAGGATGGCTTCTGAATTAATTAAACAATGCTACATACTGTATTCAATAAAGAAGTAAATTATGATTTTTAATTATGTCCTTCATAAACTAAAATGCAGAAAAATTATATTCATTTTATATACCAGATACACTGTTGTTTTGATTAAACCCAATTTGAAACTGTAATTTCCTTTTAGACCTTTAAAATTAAACAGGACAACATGATGGCTCTGATGTTTTTTTAAAGGATTTTCTTGTATGTTTCACATATACCTATGATTACATGTGTGAACACACGAAACGCGTTAGGAGGAGAAATGTTGGGGAAATAAAGTCACTTTTTAATTCACGGCTGGCCTCTGGTTTGTGAAAGTGCACGCATCAGTTTTGAAGTGTTTTGTTGGCCAGGCCTCCCTAAGCTACAGGTTTGGGGCGTTACACCCAAGCCAGAGTTGAGTGGTGAGTAGCCTGATTTGAATGCCTATGAGAGTAACAACTTAAGCGATTGGTCTGGGGCATTTGCACCTGGACCCACCAAGTTACAGGGTGAGCGATCATAAGAACGATTTCTGTGTGTTACCTCATTTTGTTAAAATTATTGGCCGAATGGTTAGAGCACATCCTAAAAAGTCTGTTCACATTGAATTTGGTTTATGTTTAAATAAAAAGTCAGCTGCTCTGTGCTTTGAAAAAGCCAGGGTTTAATATGGAAATGTACAATAGAGTAAATTGTTGCACTTCATAAGGATGGTAGGCATCACAGCCCATGTCTCTAGCTTTACTTTGATGCTTTAATTTTGCAATTATAAGAATTCTAACAGCTATAAGCATTTTAATCATATAGCAATTAATTTAATCGTATGTATCTAATACATGCTGGTGGGTAATTGCTGTAACTGCCAATAACATATCTCATACATATCAAATATGACAGCCCTATGGCAACAAGAGCCATTTTGGTTCTATGATGACAACATATCTTGTTGCAGAAGTGGAGTTACACAAGCATTTTAGCATATTTTTAAAGATTGCCTTGAAAAAAAATCAATATATGATTTTCCTACGTAAACTCAAAATACCCCCCATGAAATGTTCCTTAAGTGAAAGAGCACAAAATGTTCAAAAACCAATTGGAAGTATAACTACCAGAAGCATGAAATCATCTGGCAGTGAAAGGATTAAACTAAAAATATCTTTTTAGATTTGAATATTTTGCAAGGTTTATTAACTCAGTAGTCACTGCTTCTGGACAACCCACTCTTCTGAATTTGACATGAAAAGCAAAAATTCATGGTAATGGCTGCTGTTGTTTTGGTAGGGATAATTGTCACTGGAGAATTCAGCTATTCAGGTTGAGATGCTTGAAGTTTGCAAAAACAATACTCTGACCCACTAGAAAATGTATTTCAAATTATATTATTATGGTTATTTTTATTGGGTATTGGTAAACATATAAATACAGGTATGGGATCCGTTAAACAGAAACCCGTTATCCAGAAAGCTCCCAAAGGGCATGTCTCCTAGACTCCATTTACCCAAATAATTAAAATTTCTTTTAAATGATTTCTTTTTTCTCTGTAATAATAAATGAGTAACAGGGTCAGGGCCCACTAGGTTTTTTCCAGGTGTCCTGTCGGCCCAGTCTGACCCTGCATACCTATTCACACACAAACTTGCCCAGTTTTTTTTAAAAAAAAACTTTATTATCCACTAATTTTACCTTTTTGTTTTTTTACCTAAAAAAATGTTTGACTGCATGACTATTGGATTAGGTATATTAATTAGTAATCCTGCTGCGGTTCAGAAATTTTGTCATTTCAATGAAATGTTTTTAATTTATGTAAATATACAGTAGGTATGTCTGTGGTATGTTGCATAGTAGCATGCAACACTCTTAAGTAAAGCTATATCTTTCCCTCTGAGGAGTGACCGATGATGCTCTCCTCCTCTTCGGCGCTGCTCTTCGTCACGCCTGTAATTGGCCAAATTTAAATTCAAACAGATACAGAAGCCCTAGGATCTTTGCCTGTGAATAGGTTCTACTTTGTTACATTCCTGAGTGTGTTTTCTTCTGTTATTTTGTTCATGACCTCAGCTTTGTCAGTTGCCTGAACTGACCTTTGGCTGGATACGACCAGAAACTAGCTGAACCCCTTGGTTCCCTCGCTTCTGATTGTGGTTCTTCAACTTCCTCCTTGGTTCCTACAATCCAGTCCACTCCAAGCCGTTAGGTCTGACACTCCCAGAATAATCTATGAGAAAAATCAAAACTTGAGAAAAATGGCGCTCTTTGTCTGTGAGCACACCAGATCCCAAATGATGGTGCTCATGGTCACCATGTATGACTTAGAGAAAACTTTGGGCCAAATTCAGTTCACTGAGAAAAAGGTGTATGATGTGAAATCAGTGGGGAAGGGGTTTATCACGAGAAAAGTCACAAATGAGATTCAATTTTCATTTCAGAAAAAGTTATCTCACTGTTTATCACTTGAAAACAGAAAACTGCAACATAATTTGGAGAAAAGCCTTTTCTCCTCAAATTGAATCTTGTCCATGAGTTTATATGTGATAAAACCTTAATTGAACCAGGTCCTATGTTTGGTATGGCTATTTGCATGGAGGTCCAGTAGAGACATATTGGTCAGGTTCTAGAGGCCCTGCATACCCAACAACTGTTAAGTATTCAGCTGCTGGTGCTGCTACTTCTTCTGTAGCTATTTCTGACAGGGTGCCTCATAAATAGGGATGTAGCGAACGTCGGAAAAAAAGTTCGCGAACATATTCGCGAACTTGCGTCAAAAATGCGAACGGTTCGCGAACGTCGCGAACCCCATAGACTTCAATGGGAAGGCGAATTTTAAAAGCTAAAAAAGACATTTCTGGCCAGAAAAATGATTTTAAAGTTGTTTAAAGGGTGCAACGACCTGGACAGTGGCATGCCAGAGGGGGATCAAGGGCAAAAATGTATCTGAAAAATACATTGTTGACACAGCGCTGCGTTTTGTGCTGTAAAGGGCAGAAATCACACTACATTTCTAAACCTGTGTAATAAACTGCTTTAAAACGTCCGGCGTCTACATGCCAATCAAGTCGTGTAAAGGTTACAGCCTGTTCACACGCAAAGACGAAACGCGGCGCTTACTGCAATGCAAAAAAACGCAAAGAGCTTTCATGAATGATACCGTCAAGTGAGCAAATAATAGTTGTTAATTACTAGTTGAGCTTGTCACCTCCAGGATGTTCGTCCTGTTGGTGGCAATATTTCTGTAGTGGTGTGTTTAGCAGTCACCGTGCTTGTGTGCACGTGCACGGTCAGGCAGAGGTAATTCAATGTACAGTGAAGTGAACCAAAAAACACTGATTCTGCAGTGTGGGCCCAGTTTTGGTCTACTTTATTGATCACCTGCGGTGACCATAAAAGATGCGATTTTGCCACTGTTGCAGAACCCTGAAAAATTAGGCATGTATACTTTCCTGAAAAATTATGTTTTTTTTGTCGCAGCCACTGAAGCACAGAGGCCAGAAAAAATATGCCATATAAATGCTGAAAATATGAATTTTTTTTTGTCGCAGCCACTGAAGCACAGAGGCCAGAAAAAATATGCCATATAAATGCTGAAAATATTCATTTTTTTTGTCGCAGCCACTGCAGTAGGGATGTAGCGAACTGCCGATTTAGTGTTCGCGAACGCCGTTTGCGAACACCGGCAAAAAATGGGAACTTTCGCGAACAGTTTGCAAACTTCGAACACCCGCTAAAATCGTTCGATTCGAACAATCGAAGGATTTTAATTGTTCGATCGAACGATTTTCATTCGAATCGAACGATTGAAGCATTCGATCAAATGCTTTTCATTCGATCGAATGCTTACAATCGTTCGAACGAATGGAAATCGGTCGATTTTTAGCGGTCGAAGGAATTCGAATGGTCGAATGGTCGAACGATTTGTATTCGAATCGAACGCGAACGCAAAATGCGAACGTCGCGCGACGTTCGCGAACATTCGGCGGACGCGAACGGTCGAAGTTCGCGCGAACAAGTTCGCCGGCGAACAGTTCGCTACATCCCTACACTGCAGCACAGAGGCCAGAAAAAATATGCCATATAAATGCTGAAAATATAAAAAAATTTTGTCGCAGCCACTGAAGCACAGAGGCCAGAAAAAATATGCCATATAAATGCTGAAAATATTCATTTTTTTTGTCGCAGCCACTGCAGCACAGAGGCCAGAAAAAATATGCCATATAAATGCTGAAAATATTCATTTTTTTTGTCGCAGCCACTGCAGCACAGAGGCCAGAAAAAATATGCCATATAAATGCTGAAAATATTCATTTTTTTTGTCGCAGCCACTGCAGCACAGAGGCCAGAAAAAATATGCCATATAAATGCTGAAAATATAAAAAAAATTTGTCGCAGCCACTGAAGCACAGAGGCCAGAAAAACTCAGGATTTACCTGGATTCAAATGAAACCAGTAGGGTTTGCACCCTAGTTTGTAACGGTGGCGGAGGGAGGAGGACGCTAAAGGACAGCTGTGTGTGGAGTCATGAGGCGTGCAGAGAAGGACAGCTGCATGGGGAGTCAGAACAAGTCTTCCGGCGTGCAGTAACCCTCCGAGATCCACGCCTCGTTCATTTTAATAAAGGTCAGGTAATCCACACTTTTGTGACCTAGGCGAGTTCTCTTCTCAGTTACAATCCCTCCTGCTGCACTGAAGGTTCTTTCTGAGAGGACACGAGGTGGGGCAAGACAAGAGGTTCATGGCAAATTGTGACAGCTCTGGCCACAGATCAAGCCTGCGCACCCAGTAGTCCAGGGGTTCATCGCTCCTCAGAGTGTCGATATCTGCAGTTAATGCCAGGTAGTCCTCTACCTGCCGGTCGAGGCGTTCTTTGAGGGTGGATCCAGAAGGGTTCTGGCGCTGCCTTGGACTGAAAAACATTTGCATGTCTGACGTTACAGAGTGGCCAAAGTGCTTTGTCCTTGCAGGTGCGCTCGTGGCAGGATTACTGGCACCTCTGCCCCTGGAATGTTGATGAGTTCCTGAAGTGACATCACCCTTAAAAGCATTGTACAACATGTTTTGCAGGCTGGTTTGTAAATGCAGCATCCTTTCGGACTTGTGGTACGTTGGTAACATTTCTGCCACTTTATGCTTGTACCGAGGGTCTAGTAGCGTTGCGACCCAGTACAGGTCCTTCTCCTTAAGCCTCTTGATACGGGGGTCCTTCAACAGGCATGACAGCATGAAAGACCCCATTCTCACAAGGTTGGATGCAGAGGTATCCATCTCCGCTTCCTCGTTATCAAGGACTACATCATCCACGGTCTCCTCCCCCCAGCCACGTACAAGACCAGGGGTCCCCAAAAGGTCACCACAAGCCCCCTGGGAAGCCTGCTCCTGTTGGTCCTCCTCCTCCTCCACAAAGCCACCTTCCTCCTCTGACTCCACTTCTGACACCTCTCCCTGCGTTGCAGCAGGTGCCTGGGCTCGTTCTGGTGATTCTGACCAGAAATCGTGCGCTTCCTGCTCCTCGTCACGCTGGTCTACAGCCTCATCTGTCACTTGTCGCATGGCACGCTCCAGGAAGAAAGCAAAGGGTATTAGGTCGCTGATGGTGCCTTCGGTGCGACTGACCATGTTTGTAACCTCTTCAAAAGGGCGCATGAGCCTGCAGGCATCGCGCATAAGCACCCAGTAACGTGGGAAAAAAATCCCCAGCTCTGCAGATCCAGTCCTACCACCCAGTTCAAACAGGTATTCATTGACGGCTCTTTGTTGTTGCAGCAGACGTTCCAACATGAGGAGCGTTGAATTCCAGCGAGTCTGGCTGTCGCAAATTAAACGCCTGACTGGCATGTTGTACCGCTGCTGAATGTCAGCAAGGCGTGCCATGGCTGTGTAGGAACGTCTGAAATGGGCCAACACCTTCCTGGACTGCCTGAGAACGTCCTGGAATCCTGGGTACTTCGAGACAAAACGTTGGACTATTAAATTCAGAACATGTGCCATGCAGGGCACATGTGTTAAATTGCCCAGTCTCAGTGCTGCCAACAGATTGCTTCCGTTGTCACACACCACTTTTCCGATCTTCAGTTGGTGTGGGGTCAGCCACCGATCGGCCTGTGACTGCAGAGATGACAGGAGTACAGATCCCGTATGGTTTCTGCTTTCCAGGCACGTCATCCCCAAGACAGCATGACAACGGCGTACCTGGCACGTCGAATAGCCTAGGGGGAGCTGGGGGTGCACAGGTGTGGAGGAGGAGGACCCAGCAGCAGAGGAGGAAGAAGAGGAAGAAGACGAGGTAGAGAGCGAAGGAGGAGTAGAGGTGGTGGCAGAACCGCGTGCAATCCGTGGCGGTGACACCAACTCCACTGTTGTTGTTGAGCCACACATTCCCTGCTTCCCAGCCATTACCAAGTTCACCCAGTGGGCAGTGTAGGTGACATACCTGCCCTGACCATGCTTGGAGGACCATGCGTCAGTAGTCATATGGACCTTTGGCCCAACACTAAGTGACAGAGATGCGGTGACTTGGCTCTGCACATGGTGGTACAGGTGTGGTATTCCCTTTTTTGAAAAAAAATTGTGGCTGGGTACCTTCCACTGCGGTGTCCCAATTGCTACAAATTTGCGGAAGGCCTCAGAGTCCACCAGCTGGTATGGTAAAAGCTGGCGGGCTAAGAGTGCAGACAAGCCAGCTGTCAGACGCCGGGCAAGGGGGTGACTCGCAGACATTGGCTTCTTACGCTCAAACATGGCCCTCACAGAAACTTGGCTGGGGGCAGATGACTGGGAATGGGAACTGGTGGTCAAGGTGGAAGGCGGAGTGGAGGGTGGTTCAGACGGGTCAAGGACAGCAGAGGTAGAGCAGTAAGATGCTGGACCAGAAGGAGGGTGGCTTTTAGTTTGTCTGTTGCCTTTGAGGTGTTGCTCCCAAAGTGCTTTGTGCTTGCCGTTCATGTGCCTTCGCATAGAAGTTGTACCTATGTGGCTGTTGGGCTTCCCAAGACTCAGTTTCTGACTGCACTCATTGCAAATTACAACGCTTTTGTCAGAGGCACACACATTAAACAAATCCCACACTGCTGACCTTTTTGAAGCTGGCAATCTGGCGGTAACAGTAGAAGTTGGCGGCGTTGGCGGCAATGGCGGGTGCGTTGGCCGGCTGACCACAGGTGCCGATACATGTTGTTGCCCTACTGTTCCCTGCGAGCTGTCCTCCCTGCTTCTTCTAAGTCTTATTCTCCTCCTGCCTCTCTGACTCTCCGTCTCTCCATCTGAACTATCCTCCTCTTGCTCTCTTCTACTGGGCACCCACAAAACATCAATCTCCTCATCATCATTCTCCTCAGATGCATCAATTTCTTCTAACAGCTCACAGAAGGAAGCAGCAGCGGGGACCTCCTCATCACTCATTATGTCCATCTCTGTTGTGTTCTCTGCCAGAATTAAATCTGGTGTAATGTCCTCATCTCCTTCATCTTCTTCTGCCAATAATGGTTGCACATCACTCAGTTCAAAAAACTCATGTGTAAATAACTCCTCTGACTCCAGTGAAGAAGGGGTGCTGGTGGAGGAGGAAGTGTTACGTGGGGTGCCCATAGCAGTGGAGGATGAGGATGTTGTGGTAAAGTTAGAAACGGTAGAGGATGGGGTGTGCTGTGTAAGCCAGTCAACTACCTCTTCAGCATTTTGGGAGTTCAGGGTCATTGCCTTTTTAAAACTGGGCAATTTCCTAGGGCCACAGGATAGCATAGCAGCATGGCCCCTAGTGCCTCTGCGTGGCGGCCTGCCTTTGCCTGGCATTATTTTTAAAACAACAACTCAGGTGGTGTTTCTGGAGACGGTATTATTATTGATATTTAGACAGATTGTGAAAAAGCTCACACAGCTAGATGGCAGTTGTTTGAAGAACACACTGGGCAAACAATGCCTACAAGGTCAACGTATACACTACTACAGCAGTGGATACGGAATATATTATTGCTGCTTGAAAAACGTCACTCAGGTGGTGGTTCTGGAGACGGTATTATTATTGATATTTAGACAGAATGTGAAAAAGCTCACACAGCTAGATGGCAGTTGTTTGAAGAACACACTGGGCAAACAATGCCTACAAGGTCAACGTATACACTACTACAGCAGTGGATACGGAATATATTATTGCTGCTTGAAAAACGTCACTCAGGTGGTGGTTCTGGAGACGGTATTATTATTGATATTTAGACAGAATGTGAAAAAGCTCACACAGCTAGATGGCAGTTGTTTGAAGAACACACTGGGCAAACAATGCCTACAAGGTCAACGTATACACTACTACAGCAGTGGATACGGAATATATTATTGCTGCTTGAAAAACGTCACTCAGGTGGTGGTTCTGGAGACGGTATTATTATTGATATTTAGACAGAATGTGAAAAAGCTCACACAGCTAGATGGCAGTTGTTTGAAGAACACACTGGGCAAACAATGCCTACAAGGTCAACGTATACACTACTACAGCAGTGGATACGGAATATATTATTGCTGCTTGAAAAACGTCACTCGGGTGGTGGTTCTGGAGACGGTATTATTATTGATATTTAGACAGAATGTGAAAAAGCTCACACAGCTCGGTGGCAGTTGTTTGAAAATGAAGAACACACTGGGCAAACAAATTGAAACAATGCCTGCAAGGTCAACGTATACACTACTACAGCAGTGGATACGGAATATATTATTGCTGCTTGAAAAACGTCACTCAGGTGGTGGTTCTGGAGACGGTATTATTATTGATATTTAGACAGAATGTGAACAAGCTCACACAGCTCGGTGGCAGTTGTTTGAAAATGAAGAACACACTGGGCAAACAAATTGAAACAATGCCTGCAAGGTCAACGTATACACTACAGCAGTGGATACGGAATATATTATTGCTGCTTGAGAAACGTCACTCAGGTGGTGTTTCTGGAGACGGTATTATTATTGATATTTAGACAGAATGTGAAAAAGCTCACACAGCTAGATGGCAGTTGTTTGAAAATGAAGAACACACTGGGCAAACAAATTGAAACAATGCCTGCAAGGTCAACGTATACACTACAGCAGTGGATACGGAATATATTATTGCTGCTTGAAAAACGTCACTCAGGTGGTGTTTCTGGAGACGGTATTATTATTGATATTTAGACAGAATGTGAAAAAGCTCACACAGCTAGATGGCAGTTGTTTGAAGAACACACTGGGCAAACAATGCCTACAAGGTCAACGTATACACTACTACAGCAGTGGATACGGAATATATTATTGCTGCTTGAAAAACGTCACTCGGGTGGTGTTTCTGGAGACGGTATTATTATTGATATTAAGACAGAATGTGAAAAAGCTCACACAGCTAGATGGCAGTTGTTTGAAGAACACACTGGGCAAACAATGGCTACAAGGTCAATGTATACACTACTACAGCAGTGGATACGGAATATATTATTGCTGCTTGAAAAACGTCACTCGGGTGGTGTTTCTGGAGACGGTATTATTATTGATATTTAGACAGAATGTGAAAAAGCTCACACAGCTAGATGGCAGTTGTTTGAAGAACACACTGGGCAAATAATGCCTGCAAGTGCACTACTATTGGTGCACTACTATGAAGAACAGAAAACAGCACTGGACACATTAAAGAACAGTAAGATAAGTAAAATAAAAAAAAATATATATATATATTAAAAAAAAAAAATTACTCGGGTTGGTGCTGCTGAACTACTAGGAGCAGCACAGTAGCACACCAGTCCCACTCCCCAACACAGCTAGACTAATAGCACTGGGCTCTTATAGTAGCAAAGTAAAAAAACAAAAAAGAAAATAAAAGCAGTCCTTACAAGGACTATTGGGTTATTACAGCAGTCAGCTCAGCAGATGAGATCAGAAGAGATCAGTGCCCACAGCAGCTACATACAGAGCACTGCAGTAGAAGGTAGATTACTAGCCAGCAAAGCTACCTAAACTAAAATGTCCCTCAAATCCCAGCAGAGTTCTGTCCCTCCAATACAGAGCAGTATCAAGTAGATTACTAGCCAGCAAACTTACTATCAATTGTCCCTCAAATCACTAACAGCTCTCTCCCTACACTAGCTCTTCCAAGCACACACAGGCAGAATGAAAAAACGCTGCAGGGCTTCAGTTTATATAATGGAAGGGGAGTGGTCCAGGGGGTGTGGGGGTGGTCCAGGAGGGAGAGCTTCCTGATTGGCTGCCATGTATCTGCTGGTCTGGGGTGAGAGGGCAAAAAAAAGCGCCAGCTAAGACGAACCCAAAATGGCGAACGTCGTGCGACGTTCGCGAACATTCGGCGAGCGCGAACAGTCGATGTTCGCGCGAACAAGTTCGCCGGCGAACAGTCCGCGACATCCCTACTCATAAACATCCTCCTACATGTTACTGTGGGGATTCTCAGACTTGCAAGGGTCTTTATAATACATTATCTAATACAATTTGAGCTTCAACCAGTTAATTTCCTTCCCTTCTGACACAAGGTAAGCTATATTATCTATGTGTTAGAATTAAAAGCTCCAAAATGGGTGTCCTATGTCTGGAACAAGAATAATAAAAGTGAACACTCGTCTTTATGCTTGGGAAGGAACATCTCAGTGAACAGGAAACGCTCTAGAGATGCACTGCTGGATTGTGCATCTAGTTCAGTGGCAAACTTCACTTTGGCAACAAAAGTTTGGAAACTCCAACACATAGGTTAGATGTGGAGATGTATCATCTGGACAGTACTGAACCCTCTCACTGAAAAATCATTCTTCAATTCCTGCTTCCTGTACCATTTCACCCTTGCGTGCATTGTCAATAGATGACAGACCACTGACCTCTGAAATAACTGGGGAGTTATCTTTGAATAATTAAAAACTGTCATTGCTCATTATTACCTGCCCCTCAGCCCAGTGGCTCAGGTCTACCCTGGCTCTGCTTACATAATCCTACTACTACTAGAATGTTTTTTAAATCAAATCTCCTGCTGGAGGTCATTATTCCACTCCAGCCCATCTGCCTTATTTCCCTTGTGATTGCCACATCAATTTTTTTCCCAGAACCATTCCTTCACATGTCTATGCCTACTCTCCCATGCCTCCCTGGGGCCTTGGACTTCTCTATCCATGAGCTTCATTGTTGAACTATCGCCCTCCTAATGTAACACATGAATCATAATACATTGGTTCAGCAAGATGGCACATTTCATTACCTTATCCAAATGTTAGTCTGCTGTTCTTTCTCAACTCTTTATTCTTCACATATTAGATGTCTATAATGTTTCAAACAAAATTGGATCCAACAGAGCTTTCCAGTTAATTTTGGTGCTCACTATATAAGTTGCTTGAGATCAACCTGCAATGTTGTTCTGAAAATCATCCTCACTCAATAATTTTCTGAGCAAGTTAGTATGATTGGTCATTCCTTCTCGATTGGGCAGAATTTGTCCATAACAATACCTCCCATACTTCTACAGGAAGGTCACCAATTCTACTTGCTTATGGGCAACTACCCCCATTATTCCCTAGGGCTTTGTTATTTCTGATGTCCTAGCTGCCAGTGACAATAGTCCTAGATGTCTGCCACCTGGAGTACCTGTACTAAAAAAGCTAAAAATAAATAACAATGCCCAGTCAGGCAATGCTCTGTTGGCAGTTTTCCTTAACACTATTCTGGTTGTATGTGTCACCAGATTTAAAATGTTCAAATTCCCCCTTGAGCTTTTGATTCCAGCATTTCCACAACTGTCTTTTTGGCATTATTTGTTACAGTGGCCTTGTCATATCATGAAGGGTAATTTGCAACCATATATTCAGAACCAAGTGTAGGGCTTCAGTGGTACAGTGCTTAGGAGGACATTATAAGAATATGCTTGAGAGTTCAATTTCAGCTTTTTGGGTTAAAATGGAATCAATGTGGATTTTTAAGTTGGCACCAAAAGGGTTGAATGAAACTTTACCCATGTCTCCTTTTTTCTGAACGATGGTTACCTGCTTTACCTGAGGCCAGGGCCATCCTTATGGCATGGCGCTCCTGTGATTGTTCATGCGTTCTGTATAGGTGGTTGACACTTTGCCCACGTAGAATAAACCGCACAGACACCACCCCATGTAAATCACATGGTCAGATGTACAGGTAACCCTGTGATCTATAAAATATAAAAATATAAAACCAGAGCCTTGTTGCATCCCGCTGCAGGTCAAACATCCTTCACATTCCTAAACATTCCTTAGTGGTTTGTCAAACTAGGTGGCTTTCTTTGTAATGTCCCCTTTTAAGTCATTTACCACTCCTGAATGCAACTAGGGGTTTCTTTTCTGAAAAAGGTTTATTGTCCGCATTTATTATTTCCCATCTGTTGATGAGTGCCTTCTTTACATGTACACTTACATCTGTCCACTGTGTGGAAAAAATCAAGTCTAGTGTGTTACTCCGGATGTTCCCCTCTTTGCCCAATAAGGAGTCTTGGGTCTGTAGTTTTGCCCTTTTCAAGTTGTTCATTAATCATTCCTATTAGGTAACCCCTTGAGGAAAAGTGTTCTGCCAGAACAGAGAGCTGTAGTTCAGCAGCTTTACAATCTGAGTTATTTCTAATGACTCTAAAAACTGAGTACAGGACCCCTCGGGACATGTGCGGAGGTTGGTGAGAGTGGGCATGTATTAAGCTGTTTCTATCTGTTGGTTTCTTATATAAAGTGGTACCCACCCTGTCTCCTACCTTATAAATCATTATGTCTAGGAAATGAATAGATTGTTTGTCATGGGTCAGAGTGAGTCTATTGGGAGAGTCTAAGTTATTAAGGGTCTGGTAATACCCTATCAATACCTCCTCTGTCCCTTCCACACTACCAACAAATCATTGATGTACCGTTTCTAAAAACAAATTCTGTAATTTCCTATAGGTAACAACCATCTCAGTTCGTAATCTTGCATGGAAAGATTTGCGAAAGACGGGGCTACATTTGACCCCATTGCGCTCCCGGCCACTTGTAGATAGAAAGTGTCCCTGTTCTCAGCTCTTGCTTCCACCTTTAACAGCTGCCTTTCACCTTGGGAGGAGCCCTCGGCTAATCGGATGCCGCCAGGTCTTATTAAGAGAGGTGCCAAGCGAAAGGTTTTGGACGAGCAAAGGGGCACGACGGTAATGCAAAGTCTTTTTGGCAGAAGGTCGCGGTACAAGGCGTGGGGGTCGGGGCAGGCAGAGTACAAACGGAGTCAGGCAGGCAAGGGTCAAACCAGGAGATCAATGAGAAGGGATACGGAATAAGCGCAGTTCGTTACCATGCAAGGGTCAGGATACAGAAGTCAGAATCGTCCAAAAACAGACAGAGGTCACAACAGGAAACAGATCACAGAAGCTGTACTGCACAGTGGCACCAGGAAACTCACAAGGAACAAATCCTATAACGGGCAAGGATTACACACATTACAGGAACCCAATAATTCTCCTCAGCGCCATAACCCTTCCATTGTACAAGCAGAGCCGGGCCAACCCGGGCAGGTGCCCTAGGCAACCTGGCCGGCCACGGCGCCGGCTTAATGTGTGCTGAATTGCGCATGCGCGAGACTACGCGCCAGCGCGCATGCGCGAGACTACGCACCAGCGTTTTAGCGCACATTACTAGTGGCGGCCAGGAAGACACAGGACCGGACATGGGGTAGGCGAAAGAGCAGGTACGTGCCTGGCACCCCCTTAGCTTTGCGCCCTAGGCACGTGCCTACTCTGCCTACCCCTAGTTCCGGCCCTGTGTACAAGATATTGCAACTTGCCCCGCACAAGGCGAGAGTCAAGGAGTTCTTGGACTACGAATTCAGGCTGACCTTCTACCAACACTGGGGGAGGAAAGGACTGTTGGTGCACCTATGTGGCTGGTTTTAACAGAGAGACATGAAAAGAATTAGAAATCTTAAATTTATCAGGTCGTTTGATACGAACAGAAGAAGGATTGATTATTTCAGTAATGGGATATGGCCCAATAAACCTGGGCCCCAACTTGTGTGAGGGAACCTTAAGTTCGATGTTTCTTGTGGATAACCATACTGAGTCTCCTACCTGATATTTGGGTGCCTCTCTACGAGACCTATTAGCTGCCCTCTTTTGAGCGGCTGTAGCTGCAGAAAGAGAGTCATGCACCCCAGACCAGATCTTGGCAAATTGTTTGACAGAGGGTACAGAGAATAATGAACCAGAAAAAGAAAATGCTTTGGGATGTAACCATTAACAATAAAAAATGGAGATTGACCATTAGAAGCATAAATTGCATTATTGTAAGCAAATTCTGCCCAGGGTAATAGTTCAGCCCACGAGGATTGGTTATCAGACACAACCTTAGAATTGTTCAAGGGACTGATTAAACCTTTCAGTTTGACATTGGTTTGAGGGTGGTATGTGGTAGAAAAAGACAAATCAATCCCAACCAAAGAGCAGAATGCTCACCAAAATTTAGAAACAAACTGTACCCCTCTATCAGAAACAATATTGACTGGAAAACCATGTAACTTGAAAATATTAGAAATAAATAACTCCAAAGTCTTAGCAGATGAGAGGTGTGGGAGGGAAATTAAATTACTCATTTTGCTGAACCTATCCACTACCACCCAAATCACTGTTTTCCCATGAGATGAAGGGAGGTCAACGATAAAATCCATAGACAGATGGGACCAGGGTCTGTCAGGAATAGGTAATGGCCTTAGCAATCCCTGTGACAGGTTCCTAGAAGACTTTGATCTCTGACAAACAGGGCAAGAATTAACAACATTTTTGACATCTTGCTTAAATTATGGCCACCACACATTACAAGACAATAAAGACACAGTTTTAGAGATACCAGGATGTCCCGCCATTTTTGAATTATGAGCCTCACCCAGAACCTGTTCCCTTAAGCTCTCAGCTTACAAAAAACTTCCCGGGGGGGGGAGTATCTAAAGGAGCACAAGATTGAACTTAGGACAATGGCGTGGCAATGCCTGATCCCAGAGCTGCCACAATCAACTCACCCGGAATGATGGGAACACACTCACTAGGTTCAGACAGGTTAGACTCAAAACTCCTAGAGAGTGCATCGGCCTAAGTGTTTTTAGAACCAGGCCTGTAATTAAGAGAGCAATTAAACCAGGTAAAAAATAAAGCCCATCTAGCCTGCCTAGAATTCAACCGTTTGGCAGACTCGATGTATAACAGATTCTTGTGGTCAGTAAAGACCGTTATAGCATGTTTAGCCCCCCTCCAACAAGTGTCGCCATTCCTCAAAGGCCCATTTGATAGTCAACAATTCTCTATTTCCAATGTCATAATTGGCTTCGGCAGATGAAAATTTCCTAGAGAAGAATACACATGGATGCACCTTGTTGGTTATCGGATGCCTTTGAGAAAGGACTCCCCCTGCCCCAATCTCTGAGGCGTCAGCCTCTACAATGAAAGGAAGAGTAGTATCAGGTTGACGGAGAATGGGGGCGGACACAAATTATTTTTTAAGAAATTCAAAAGCTTGAATAGCCTCGGGAGGCCACATATTTGGATCTGCACCCTTTTTGGTTAGATCTGTGATTGGAGACACCACCAAAGAAAAGTTTTTAATGAATTGACGATAATAATTATCAAAGCCTAAGAATCTTTGAGTTGCACGTAAAGAAAGAGGCTGAGCCCAATCCAATACAGCCTTAACCTTCCCAGGATCCATTTCCTTAACGGAGATATTGAACCCCAAAAATTGGACAGAAGAAACCTCAAAGGTGCATTTCTCAAGCTTCGCAAATAAATTATTCTTTCTTAACCTAAGCAACACCTCCCAGACATGTTTTTGATGGTCACAAAAGTTAGAGGAAAAAATTAGAATATCGTCAAGATATACCACTACGAATAACCCCAGCAGGTCCCGGAAGATGTCATTGACAAATTCCTGGAACACTGTGGGGGCATTGCAAAGACCCAATGGCATCACTAAATATTCGTAGTGGCCATCCCTGGTGTTAAAGGCCATTTTCCACTCATCCCCTTCTCTGATACGGATGAGGTTATATGCTCTTCTAAAGTCAAGTTTGGAATAAATAGTAGCATTCTTGACCTGATCAAATAGTTCAGAAATCAGTAGAAGGGGATAATGATTTTTGATGGTAATTTTATTAAGACCTCTATAGTCGATACATGGGCGAAGACCTCCATCCTTCTTGCCCACGAAAAAGAACCCAGCACCAGCAGGGGAGCTAGAATGCCAATGAAACCTCTTTCGAAGGTTTTCTTTGATGTACTCTTTCATTACTTCGGGCAAAGAAAGAGGATAAGTTCTGCCTCTAGGGGAGTAGACCCAGGAATGAGGTCAATTGGGCAGTCATAGCGCCTATGTGGGGGTAATGTTTCTGCAGCTCTTTTAGAAAAGACGTCAGAAAAATCAGAATAAGCCGGGGGTAACCCCTCTAGAGAAGTGACTGCCATCAATTGAGGAACACTTATGTAAGAGCCCTTACATTTTTAACCCCATTGAAGAATTTCGCCAGTTATCACTGCGGGATCACTGTGTACAAACTTGAAATGTCCATTATTACCAGTATACTGTCTGGAGGAATTATGCACTCCTTGAGCAATGTGAGTAGATGTTGGGTGTCTTTCACATATGAATTCATATTTTGCACTAATGGTTGAAAGTAGTGATCAATATATTGTGCCACAGGTTGGAACAGTGAGTCCATAGCTGAAATATGGGGCACCCTGGAGGCGATATAGTAGACTTGTGTATTTTGGGTAACGTGTATAGAAAATGTATTTTAGGGAATTCAGTGGTGAGAAGTTGACTTGTATTCTCATCAATCCACCCTGCCGATCTGGCAGTTTTAATCAAAGAATCCAATAACATTTTATATTCCCTTGTGGGATCCCCCTTTACTTTAACATAGGTGTTGGTGTCTGATAATTTTTTGTCAATTTCTTCTTTATAGTAGGTTTTATCAAGCCCTTTGTTGGCCTGACAAATTAGGTCTTTCTCTGCCTTCAATGATTTCATTGATTGTCTTTCTATTGTGGTCAGATTGAAAGAACTGTTTGTTCTTTTACCATGGATCTTAGAGAAATCATTACACAAAAGCTGTGTAAAGGTAAAGATTGATGGGGAGGTGTTTTGGAGGTCAAATGTACTTTTCACCTTAAATACTGCCTGTTTAGCCAGGGGTTTGTCCTTATAATATTCCCTTAATTTAAGACTTCACTTAAATCTGTTTATGTCTTTGTAAACCGCAAACGGTTCAGACTGGTGTGTCGGTACAAATTTTAAACTTCGATTTAGCAGTCTGGACTCCCCCATTGTCAATATGTGTTGAGATAAAGTTACAATTTATTGTACTCCTCTCTCTCCGCGGTGGTTTGTTGTTTAATCTTTTTGTCTCCCCTCCTGATTCCCACTCCCCCACTTCTTCTGGATTTGTTGGAGTTGGGGGTGTGCTCCCTAAAAAGGATGTGTGGGGACTGTCTGATTGCCTATGTCAGAGTCAGTTGAGTCCCCAGAAATGTCAACAGTGGTTTGTATCTGCGGGTCACTCTCCTAGTTCTATTCTCTGGGAGCCCCAAAAGCCAATATATATGGGAGTGATGAATGCGCAAACGCAAGGGATTATGCTCAATATACCGAAAGTCAGGTTGTCATGGCAATGAAGGTGGAACCGTGATGGTGTCAGGGTAAGTGTTTGAGAACTCACTACCCTCACTGCTGGCGGGGTGAGAAGGCATCACATTTCTATTTAAGTACACAATCACCTGTAATGACTCACAATCAGGCACCTATGTACACATGGACTTTATTATATGTAGGTATGGGCGAATTTGACCCATTTCATCAAAAATTTGCCGCTGGCGAAATGACGCTGACGCGTTAATAAAAATAGTCGCACGTCAAAATTATTGATGCACAACACCATACAAGTCTATGGGCGTCATTTTTGAGGTGAAACAAGGCAAAAAATTCGCCCATCCCTAATTATGTGCACTAAACAGTACTTTCAATGCTCACCTCCAGGTCATAAATAAAAAACTTGAAAATCAAAGGACCAAGAACAGAGGCCTGCGGTACTAACAACACTGGTCCAATTAGAAAATGTTCCATTTACCAATAATCTTTGAGCAAGTTTTCTATCAGGTACAAATACTATGTTGTAGGCCAATATTCCTTAATTTAACCAGTAACCTTCTGTATGGCACTGTATCAAATGCTTTAGAGAAGATTAATTTAATGAATATAAACAATATAATTAATGTTGTAAACCTGCAGTCCTGAAGGCAAAGATAGGAAATCAAGAGCACATTAGGGCAGAGGCTCAGACTAACCCCAAAACATTTTTAAGTATATTAATTGTAAAAAGATGACATTTTGCTTTCATCTGGTATGGTACCTATGGATTGGAGGAAAGATGATAGCATTCCAATATGTAAAAAGGAATTATTATCGGCATATATAGGACAGTTTGACATCTGTGCTGGAAAAATTATTTGAAGGTTGTTAAGGGATTAAATTTAATATTTTGTCCTAGTGAATGGCATCATGAGCAGCAATCAGAATGGCTTTATAAAGGATAGGTGATTGCTTTTCATGATTAGGTAAGTAAGATTCTGGACAGCTGCGAAACAGTAAATGTTATGTATTTGGATTTTGCCAAAGAGTTTGATACAGTACCACACAAATGACTGCTTTCTAAACTAAGGTCTGTTGTGCTTAATGAAGTAGTTTGCACATGGATAAGAAACTACTACAGGATTGAGTACAGAGGGCGGTTGTTAATGGTAGATTCTCTACTTGGAGAAAGGTTCTTAGTGGGGTCCCTCAGGGCTCGGTATTGGGTCCAAATTTATTTAACATGTTCATTAATGACTTAGGGGAGGATATTGTAAGTACTGTATCAGTGTTTGCAGATGGCACAAAACTGTGCAAATAATTCCATCCAGGATGTGGCATCCCTGCAACAGGATCTTGACAAATTGGCAATCTGGCAGCTAAATGGCAGATGAGATGTGATAAATGTAAAGTCATGCACCCGGGATGTAAAAATATCCAAGCCACTTATACACTTAATGGGATTGTGCTAGGCAAATTCATAATGGGAAAGTACCTTGGAGTCCTTGTAGATAGTAAACTTGGCTCTAGCAAGCATGCCAGTCCACAGCATCAAAGGTAAATAAGGTCTTGAGCTGTATTAAAATGAGCCTAAATCATTGGGAGGAAAGGGTTATTCTTCCACTATACAGAGTACTGGTAAAGCCCCATCTAGAATATGCAGTACAGATTTGGTCTCACAGCACAGGACATTATTGAATTAGAGAGGATCAAGCTGGTAAAATGTATGGACAATAGCTATGAGGAAAGCCTGGCCAAGTTGGGATTGTTCATGCTGGAGAAAAGGTGCTTAAGCGGTAATATAATAACTATGTATAAATATGTAAGAGGATCATATAATAATCTCTCTAATGCTTTATTTACCAGTAGGTCTTTCCAGTTGACACAAGGTCACCCATTCCAATCAGAAGAAAGGAGGTTCCATCTAAATATTCAGAAGTTTTTTTTTTTTTACAGTGAAAGCTGTTATTATGTAAAATTCTCTCCCTGAATCAGTGGTACTGGCTGATACATTAGATAGCATTAAGAAGGCTAAGAAGGATTAGATGGTTTTTTAGCAAAGGAGGGAATACAGGGTTATGAAAGCGCGTAGTACAAGTTCATCCAGGAACTAGTCTGATTGACATCTTGTAAGTAAGTGGTGTCTGACTTGTAAGTATTTATAGAAATCCTGTTTTGGCAATTTAAACTGATTTTGCAACTCTTCATATGACTTTAGTTTATTTGACTGAAGTAGTTGACCAATTGTTTGCAGTCCATTCAACTTCCAGTTTTTTTGCAATTAACCCCTGGAATTGTGGCTTCTAATATTTTTATTTGCTGGATATACATGAATGTGTTTCTGCTTCTTAATAGTATTCCAAAGTTTCAAAGCTGTTTCCGTAGTGGTAGAATCATCATTTTTATCGTTGCCATTTGCCCCATCCATGAGATATGTAAAGGATTCCATCTTTCGAATCGTTTTTGTATTCTATTGAGAATTGGGGGATAATTGCTGCTGTATGTTGCAGCTATGGTATCTCCCAGCTCTATTCCCAGGTACTTAATTTTATATTGTTTCCAGTGGAACTGATATTTCTGCTTTAATTGTACTACAAGGTTTGTTGGCATCTTCAATGGTAGAGCTTGCGTTTTGTTTATATTTAGCTTGTAGTATGAAACTTGGCTATATTCCGAAAGTGTTTTGAATACTTCTTCCAAAGATTGACTGGGATTTGTAAGCAATAGATTTACATCATCTGCAAAAAGTTCTAACTGTCCTATCTGGCGTTCAGTTATTTTTACAGAGTCTCTTATTACTTTTGCCAATGGTTCTAAGACGAAATTAAAAATTATTGGGGAAAGGGGACACCCATGTCTCGTTCCATTGGCGATGTCTATTGGCTCCGATAGAAACCCCATATTGGTTACTTGAGCTGATGGTTTAGTATAGAGGGCTTGTATTGCTTGGAGTATTATTCCTTTCATGCCATAGGCTTGCAGTACACTGTATGTACCCTGTCGAACGCCTTTTCAGCATCTAGAGCTAGGAGAATTGTAGGTGTACTTTGCCTTGTAGCTTTTTCTATAATCACCAACATTTTCCTGGTGTTGTCGATTCCTTGCCTCCCTTTTATAAAACCTGTTTGGTCTTAGTGTATAATAGTTGGTAGGATGTCCTGCAATCTATTGGCCAATATTTTTGCATATAGTTTAATAACGCAATTTAACAAGGATATTGGTCTATAATTTGTGCATTGATCCGGGGTTTTTCCTGTTTTTGGTATGGTAACTATTATAACCTTCAACATTTCTGGTGGGGGTGCTTCTTGTAAGCTTATTACATTGAAAAGTGTTGTTAATAAGGGGATCAATACATCCTTGAAATGCTTATAATACATTGAGGTCAACCCATCCAGTACCGGTGCTCTCTCCTTTGGGGCAGTGTTGATTACTGTAAGTACTTCTGTCTCTGTGATCGGTTGATTTAGGGAGTGTAACTGAGCTTCTGTGATTTCTGGTAATTTTGCTTTAGCTAAGAAATTTTTGATACCCTGAGTTGTATGTTGAGCAGTGTAAGAGCCGCTTTTAAATTATATAGAGATGCATAGTATGCTGCTAAGACATCTGCGATATCCTTCGGGTTTGTCTTCTTTCTTCCTTCTTGATCTAGTACACTTTCTATAGTCTGCTTGGCTTGTCTTTGTTTTAACAAGTTAGCTAGTTGCTTAGATACTTTGTTGCTGTTAGTGTATCTAGATAACTTGAGTCTTTGGAGACAATATTCTAACTTTATTAATTCTATTTCATGAATTTGATTCTTTATTTCTCTTATTTGTTTTGCTTTATTATTTTGCGGTTATAGTTTATTGCTGTTTTCAAGATTTTGGAGTTGTGTCATTAGGTTTTTTATTGTGTGTTCTCTCTGTTTCTTTAATTGTGAAGCCTGTTTTATCAGTTGTCCTCGTATAACTGATTTGTGGGCGCACCATAACGTTCCTGATGACACCTCTCCATTATCATTAGTATTAAAGTATTCTTGTATTGTCCACTTGCATTGTTGAGATATTGTGTTATTACAGAGGAGGGATTTATTTAGTTTCCAGTATGCCCTATTTATTTTTGGTACTTTGTTTATTACTGTTGCCCTTACTGGAGCATGATCTGACCATGTTCTAAGTCCAATACTTGCTTTGGATATTTGTTGGAGTATATGTCTATCTGTCAGTATATAGTCTATTCTTGTATATATTGTATGTGGATGCAAATAATATGTAAAATCTTTTTCAGTTATGTGTAGTGATGGGCGAATTTGCGCCGCTTCACTGAAAAATTCCCGTGAAATTCACGAAACCCCGAAAAATTTGTGAAATGGCGTCTCGCTTTTGATGCCGGCGACAATTTTTTTTGACGCCGGTGAATTTTCGCGGCCGAATTTGCCGCGAATTTGCGCCTGGCGAATAAATTTACCCATCACTAGTTATGTGTTGTTCTCTCCATACATCATAGAGGGAGTGTAATTTTAGTAAACGTTTTAGATTTGCCGCATGTATAATTGTTTCTTGTCTCGGAATTACAGTAGTTTGAGCTTGGGTGTCTAGTTCTTGGCTTAATGGAATATTTAAGTCTCCTCCTATGAGAATATTCCCTTCTTTTTTTTTTCTAGAGCCTTAAAAAACGCTCGGTAATAAAATAAGATGATTGTTTTTTATTCGGTGCATGTACTGACGGTATGGTATAGGTTGATTGCGCCAATTGCGCCTTTATAATAAGATGTCTCCAACTTTGGTCCGCATGTTTTAATATTCTAGGTGTGATTGATTTGTGAAACCAAATCGCAACTCCCTTTTTTTTGACGGACCGCTTGCATAGTATTGATTAGGATATTCCATATTAGATAATCTGTATGGTTGATTATTTGCTAGATGTGTCACCTGTAAACAGATTATTGTAGCCTTGCTCTGTTTTGCCCATTAGTGTAACTTAGATCTTTTGGTTTAGCTGTTTAGCCCATTTACATTAAGCGTGACGATTGAAAGTTCCATACTGATAGTGAAATGTGTTATTAAATTTAAACATACTCACTCATCTTATCCTTTATGCTGTATTTTAGATTCCCTCTGGTTGTTTTGAAGTAGGTGCATCATGGACGTAAGTAGTATGTTACCATTTTTTTTTTAGCCAATCGCAGTTTCCCAAGTATATTAGAAAAGGGAGGAAAACAGAAAATAGAAATAGAGCTAAAAAGATAGCAAAGGATAAAATACATTTTAGTTTCAAAGAGACACATATAACAATTGTATACAGGAATACTTGATTAAGTATTGTATTTTTTGACTCTAGAAGACTCTTTGGGTATTGTCTCTTTAGTTTAGATCTTTTTGTTGTACCAAAGTCCCTTTGCATTAGAGTCATGGGGGGGGGGTTTAGCTCTTGATCTTAATCCTTGTGTGTATTCATTGTTATGTAGCTGCAAGTAAGAGAAAGGGCAGTGTATGGTTTGATGGAAATATCTGAGGCAGCAAAAATGCTGAAATACTATTTGAATCAGGTTTTGTTGACTTTAATACCAAAATCCTATAGTTTGTTATTGTGTGTTAATGTGTATTGGGCTGCAAATATATTTCACTTGTTTTGTATAAATACTGTATATACTTATATAGTATAGTATGGTTTGCCAAAAAAAAATATATATATATATATATATATATATATATATATATATATATATATATATGTATATAAATAGGTACTACTCCAAAATAATTAATAATTCAAAAACAAATATTGAAGTTAATCATGGAGGATATACTCACAATTCACCCCAGTCCTAGAGTGTAAGCCCAAGACAACATTTCAAAAGAAAGGTGTGCATAGTGCCCCAGCAGGCACGAAACATATTAGGTCTTGTTCTTATGTACTAATAGATTTTTCAATTTTTTAACTGATTGATTCATTATTGTTGGAGGTACTCACACCTTTCTTTTGAAATGTTGTCTTATACTTATATAGTTCCTTGAAGAGAAATGGCAAGATTTGAAACTTGTAGATTGCTGCTGACTTGACCCAGTTCTGTGTATAATAACACAACATACTGTATATGTAATAATGAGTTATTTAATCCTCATGTGTAATGATATGTTATAAATGATAGCAGGTGGAACACACCTAAAGAAAGTTTTTTTGGTGGTCACTCCATAATAAAAACAGGACAGGTCAAACAAAAACACACTGCACAGCAGGAATATTCTAATTTAATGCTATATCCCTGTTCATCATCATCTATATTTGTCACACGCCAATTACATAACTTTATAGTTACATAGTTAAGATGGGCTGAAAAAAAGACCATAGTCCATCAAGTTCAACCCCTCCAAATGAAACCCAGTGCACACACATACAATCACACTAACCCTTCCATACACTCACCATCCAAGCCCCTCTTAAAGGTATTAACAGAATCAACCATCACATCATCTTCAGGGTATTCCCCAACCTCATTGTCATCACTATTAAAATCCACCTATGTTGCTTCAAATGAAAATTCTTTTCCTCTAGTCTGAAAAGGCAGAACTATTTTAACGAAAAAGATCTCCTGCTATCTGTCTATAATGCCCTCTTATGTATTTATAAAGAGTAATTGTGACCTTTCGCAATGATCTTTTTTTTCTAGATCTTTCTGAATTAAAGAAACCCCCAACATACCACCATTTAGTTTATAACTCACATTTATTATTTCTGCCAAAGAGTAACCTTGCATTTATTAACACTGAACCTCATTTTCCAGTTTGCAGTCCAGTTTTCCAATCTAGTCAAATCACTCTGTAAAGTGGCAACATCCTGCATGTAACTTGTAGTTCTGCACAATTTAATTTCATCATCAAAAATAAAAATGGTACTTTCCATGCCCACCTCCACGTCATTAATAAACAAGTTGAAAAACAAAGGACCAAGTACAGACCCATGTTTTATTCCACAAACAAGACTGGTACAATTAGAAAATGTTCCATTGTATTATTATTATTTGCAATGAAGTCAAGTATCTTATCCCTTAATAGCCCTTCAAAAAGGTTTTCCTACCATTGATGTCAGACTATCTGGCCCATAATTTTGAGAACGGGATCCAGTTTGGAATAGCTGCTTCTCATAAGCAATTCCCCAGTCTCTCAGAACCATGCCAGACCTCGATGAATCCTGACAAATTAAGCAAAATGGTATGGCAATCACAGAGCTAAGCTTGTTTAGAACCCTGGGATATATACCATCAAGTCCAGGACTTTTGTTTATGTTTACATTCTCTAGTCTCTTTTGAATTTCCTTTGCATTATTTGTTTTATAAATAGAATTATTATTGTTTTCATGTTAAATAGATTTATGAATCATATTTTATTTTATTTCTGAAATCTTTAGAAATATAGCATCATTGTGTAAAAACTTGTCTACAAAATATGTGGACTATTCAATGGGTCTTTATATCATCATGTTAGCTTCTACTTGACAAGCTTTGATTAGCAGCAATGCCATAAAGTAAAAATGCACAGCCTGAGAAAAAGAATTGGGAAGGTTATAGATGCCATGGCAGGTCATGAATATATAAACATCTTTAATTGGTTTACCTCAAGCAAAACATAAGGAAGTGTATTGAGCATAAAGAAATTAAGTTAACATAGAAATGGGATTTGGTAACAATTCATTGAACAGAGCATAATTAGCTGAATGCACAAGTGTAATTTCTGGCAATGATACTTCTTAAGGCCAAATATCAGGTCACAAGACGTTGTACTATTTTAAGATCTAATACAAGATGTTACACCTTGGGTTCTAGCTGAAAAAGTTAAAATAAAAAGGTTTATTAGATGAGAGGGAGTCATAAAATGTGGAGTACAGCTGGAAATTCTAAAATATAAATGACAAATTTATGCAGGATCCATTGTGTGAACTAATATAACGTTAGAGAATGAGTATATATTCAGCAGCGGGGTGCTTCTCTACAACTGAAGTAAATTTACATCTTTCTCATTATGTAAATTTGCTTTTAATATACCCCTTGGAGTTCAAGATATTAGAACTTTTGTAGCCATATGTACAGGGTTTGCTAAGTGCATAACAAACAAACAGTACTTTGCTGTTCATGTCCTTTAAACTTTCATGCATTCATGTAATCAAATAATGGTTTTATTCTCTAACATTTTATGCTGGAGAACAAACTTTCACACTATATGAAAAATATCACCAGCAGTCTGTTCTACTATTTATGCAACTCATTAGCAAACATTTATTGCACATGCAAACCTTCCCTACTATCTATTTGGTTTGTTATGTATTATAAATTTAATTGCTTTTGAAGGATGTCAGAATGTTGCTGCCATGGAAAATAGTGGGAGGAGTGTGGGTCAGGCTCTGTGTGTGAAAAACTAAAGATGGTGAACTGTTAACACCTTGTCTGTATGACTGTGATATAATACTTATTCTTTTGTGCCTCTTGCATCCTAATTATTTATGGATGCAGCAGTGATCCTTGGGCTGGTGCTGCAGGATACCACCCCTCTCATGCCCCATGCTTTAATTTTTAGCGTCAGAGTGGGTCAAGATGGAGTTACATTGCTTATGCCCCAGAAATTCAGCCCTTAGGGGATTAAAAAAAAAGTCTGATGGTGTTAAAAGCCAGATGAAAAAAAGTACTCCAACTCAGACCTGCCAAGAATATGTTAAAGTCAATGGCAGATGTCCGGTTAACAATTGAAAGATTTTCTGAGTTGCACTGGGTTTCCAAAAAAATCCTAGTTTTCAGGCGATTTTATGAAGAAAAAAAAACTTAGCTTTCGGGCCTAAAATCCAAAAAAATCATACGTTTGTGATTTTTTCATGATTCCATTGTGATATTTTTCCTCCCAAGAAAAATTGGGGAAAATGTATTGATAAATAGGGGGGAAAATTCAGTGCGGGTTTGGTCAGACTAGTTTTCAGACGATAATGAGAACAGATTTCGATAAATAACCCCCTTACAGTTATCACAGGTGGATTTTTGCCACCCCTGGTAACTGGCAGCTGAAATGGCCTTGTATGGATGCAAGAGGATTCTTTAGTGGAAATCATCCCTGCTATATCTAAAACCTTGTTTTTATGTGTTAGGTTGATGTTAAACTTTTTTTGATGCAATTAACATTTATATGACTCTATTTTTTCTATTAATCTACATATTTATTATATATTAGTATTTCTTTTGGGATATGTGACTTTGACGAGAATCTTACCTGATAGGTGTACATCTATGTTCTTTGTTTACACATTTGAAACTGGAAAGTTTAAACAGTTTTCTGTTACAAAACAACTAGTATATAAGAGTACACTGTGTTCAAAATTACACATAATCTCGGTAAGATAATGTAACGTTCACAGCGGGAAGCCGCTGTAACGGGAGTTGGTCTCACACCAGATAGTGGGTGTGGTGAAAGCCCAGGGAAATAGCCACAAACACTTGGAGCAGGCATGGTGAATTTGTAAGTTTTAATGCAACTGAAGATGAACACAGAATCAGGTCAAAATCAGATGAAAAGTCAAAATAAAGTCTTTACCAGGCAGGCAATGAAAAACTGGAACAAAAACACGGGAACATGACTCTGGAACTTGGAATCATAGGAAAACTGGAACAAGGAATCACAGGAACAAACAGATTCAAACACCTTAAAGAATGATTTCAGGGATCTAGGCTCTAAGATCAAGGAAAGGTCTTCCAATGTCATCTTTTCTGAAATTTTACCTGTGCCACGTGCAAGTTTAGGAAAACAGCGGGAGTTTAGGGAGCTAAATGCATGTCTCAAGTCTTGGTGCAGGAAGGAACGGTTTGGGTTCCTAGAGCACTGGGCTGATTTTTCGTTGGGGTACAACCTATACAGTCGTGACGGTTTGCACCTCAATGGAAGGGAGTCCGCTTTGCTAGGGAAAAGAATGGCTAAGAGGTTGGAGGAGTGTTTAAACTAGGCAAGGGGGGGGGGTGGGTGAGATTAAGAATTATGGTGAAGCTAGGGTAGACGGGGCAGTGGGGTTAGTAAGGGGTCATGGGGGAGGAGTGAGGGGGGCATACAGTTTACCAGCTAAGGAGGTCCCTCTGTTACAAGGAAAACAGAATAATACTAACTTAACGTATAATTCTAAACTAAGTAATGCTAATTTCAAAAGTAAAAGTAGTAACCTCCGCTGTATGCTGGCAAATTCACAGAGTTTGTCAGGTAAAATGGGAGACCTAGAATTAATTGCATGCTCTAAAAATTATGATATAATTGGTATCACTGAGACCTGGTGGGATGAAACGTGTGACTAGATTGTGAATTTAAATGGTTAAACCCTTTTTAGGAGGGACAGAGGGATTAAAAAGGGTGGAGGAGTATGTTTGTATGTAAAGCCTGAATTAAAGCCATGTGCTAAAGAAATAACAATAGCTGGCACTGGTGAGGGTGTAGAATCACTCTGGGTAGAGATTTTGACTGGGCAAAAGGTAACAAAAAGAATTATCATTGGTGTATGCTATAAACCACCTCGTATAAGTGTCGAGTATGAAGCCCAGCTACTCTTGCAGATACAAGCGGCTTCACAGCTGGGTCAAGTTGTTGCTATGGGTGACTTCAATTATCCAGACATTGACTGGGGTAATGAGGTTGCTAAGACAGAAAAAGCTAGTAGGTTTGTAAATATGCTGAATGACAACTTTTTATTCCAGCTCGTTCAAGAACCTACTAGGAATAACTCTCTTTTGGACCTTGTAATAACTAACAATACTGAACTCATCTCTAACATTTGTGTGGGTGAGCATTTAGGGAATAGTGATCATAACATGGTCTCCTTTGAGATTCTGTTGCAGAAGCAATTCTATAAGGGAGTAACTAAAACACTAAATTTCAGACGTGCAAACTTCTACAGTATAAGGGCATCTCTGCAACATATTAAGTGGGAAATGCTTTTCACAGGGTTAAACACAGAACAAACATGGGAAGTCTTTAAAATGCTGCATAATAAATATACTTGCCAGTATATTCCACTTGTAAGCAAGGAACGTCGATGCAAAGCAAAACCTTTTTGGTTCAATAGAAGCGTTGGTGTTGAGGTGGGTAAGAAAAGACGTGCTTTTAAGGCTTTCAAGTTAGCTGGTACAGCCGAAACATTTATACGGTACAAGGAGGCCAACAAATCATGCAAAGAAGCTATAAGGCAAGCTAAAATTGATATAGAAAAGGATATTGCAGCAAGCAGTAAAAAAAATCCAAAATTATTTTTTAAATATGTTAATAGTAAAAAAATGAAGCAGGAAGGGGTGGGACCCTTACTATCAGAGGGGGGTCAGCTGGTTGATGAAAGCAAAATAAAAGCACAGATTCTGAACTCATATTTTTCATCTGTCTACACAAATGAGGAACCAGTAAGTGAAGGTTTCCTTCTTAACAGTCCCAATTCTAGTAATACAACTAATGATGCATGGTTCACACATGAAGAAATTCAAAAGAGACTAGAACATGTTAAGATTAACAAAGGTCCAGGGCCAGATGGTATTCATCCCAGGGTACTTAGCGAGCTTAGCTCTGTGATTGCCAAACCTCTTTACTTAATTTTTCAGGATTCATTGAGATCTGGCATAGTGCAGAGAGACTGGCGAATTGCTAATGTGATGCCTCTATTCAAAAAAGGTTCCCGTTCTCAGCCTCAAATCTATAGGCCGGTTAGTCTGATGTCAGTGGTAGGAAAGCTTTTCGAAGGGTTAATAAAGGATAAGATACTAGACTTCATAGCAAATCATAATACTATGAGTTTGTGCCAGCATGGTTTTATGCGTAATAGCTCTTGCCAGACTAACTTAATTTCTTTTTATGAGAATGTAAGTAGAGAACTCGATTCTGGGATGGCAGTGGATGTGATTTACTTAGACTTTGCTAAAGCATTTGATACAGTGCCACACAAAAGGTTACTGGTTAAATTAAGGAATGTTGGCCTGGAACATAGTATTTTTACCTGGATAGAGAACTCGCTAAAAGATAGACTACAAAGAGTGGTGGTAAATGGAACATTTTCTAATTGGACCAGTGTTGTTAGTGGAGTACCGCAGGGCTCTGTACTAGGTCCCTTGCTTTTCAACTTGTTTATTAATGACCAGGAGGTGGGCATTGAAAGTACTGTTTCTATTTTTGCAGATGATACTAAATTGTGCAGAACTATAGGTTCCATGCAGGATGCTGCCACTTTGCAGAGTGATTTGTCTAAACTGGAAAACTGGGCAGCAAACTGGAAAATGAGGTTCAATGTTGATAAATGCAAGGTTATGCACTTTGGCAAAAATAATATAAATGCAAGTTATACACTAAATGGCAATTTGTTGGGAGTTTCCTTAAATGAGAAGGATCTAGGGGTCTTTGTAGATAACACGTTGTCTAATTCTGGGCAGTGTCATTCTGTGGCTACTAAAGCAAATAAAGTTATGTCTTGCATAAAAAAGGGCATTAACTCAAGGGATGAAAACATAATTATGCCTCTTTATAGGTCCCTGGTAAGGCCTCATCTGGAGTATGCAATGCAGTTTTGGACTCCAGTCCTTAAGAGGGATATAAATGAGCTGGAGAGAGTGCAGAGACGTGCAACTAAATTGGTTAGAGGGACAGAAGACTTAAATTATGAGGGTAGAATGTCAAGGTTGGGGTTGTTGTAGATAACACGTTGTCTAATTCTGGGCAGTGTCATTCTGTGGCTACTAAAGCAAATAAAGTTCTGTCTTGCATAAAAAAGGGCATCAACTCAAGGGATGAAAACATAATTATGCCTCTTTATAGGTCCCTGGTAAGGCCTCATCTGGAGTATGCAATGCAGTTTTGGACTCCAGTCCTTAAGAGGGATATAAATGAGCTGGAGAGAGTGCAGAGACGTGCAACTAAATTGGTTAGAGGGACAGAAGACTTAAATTATGAGGGTAGAATGTCAAGGTTGGGGTTGTTTTCTCTGGAAAAAAGGGGCTTGCGAGGGGACATGATTACACTTTACAAGTACATTAGAGGACATTATAGACAAATAGCAGGGGACCTTTTTACCCATAAAGTGGATCACCGTACCAGAGGCCACCCCTTTAGACTAAAAGAAAAGAACTTTCATTTGAAGCAACGTAGGGGGTTCTTTACAGTCAGGACAGTGAGGTTGTGGAATGCACTGCCGGGTGATGGCTGATTCAGTTAATGCCTTTAAGAATGGCTTGGATAATTTTTTGGACAGACATAATATCAAAGGCTATTGTGATACTAAGCTCTATAGTTAGTATTAGTATGGGTATATAGAATTTAATTAAAAGTAGGGAGGGGTGTGTGTATGGATGCTGGGTTTTCATTTGGAGGGGTTGAACTTGATGGACTTTGTCTTTTTTCAACCCAATTTAACTATTTAACTATGTAACCTTCACATTACAATCAATGACTCAGCCCTGAGCAAAGCTCACTCTGACGCTGACTCTGTGTCACATGACGCTGATGCTGTGTCACATGACCCAAAGCGAAGTCTTCCTCCAGCGTTTATTGGCCAGGAAAGCCAATGTTCGCGCCGCAGATTGGTTGAGGAAATAGGAAGTGGCATGACAGAAGTCATGTGATCTGTGCTAGTTCACCTGCTATGGAGGGAGAAGATTATAGCGGTTTGCGTCTGATCAGGAAGCTCCCTGTTGCTCAGGGCCCACCGGTGAGGAGAGAGAGGGCGATTGCAGGTGATAGTCTACTGAGCAGGGTTGGTTTTACTGGAGGGCAGAGAAGGCTTTTGCACTGGATCTCCAGTAACCCTGGATCCTCAATATTATTTACAATCCATGTAAAACAGATATATTTATTATACTGATCAGGAATGTTAAGCTTGCAGCAATCCAGCTGTTGTTGGACTACACCTCCCACTGTCTCACCAACAGCTGGTTGGATAATTTGTAGCTTCTGTCTTCCCTTAAAGGGTTTGTCTATCTTTAAATTAACTTTTAGTAGGATGTATAGAGTGATATTCTGAGACAACTTGAAATTGGTTTTTATTATTTGTGTTTTTTTTTTAGTTATTTCGCTTTTTATTCAGCAGTTGGCAATTTCAGCAGTCTGGTTGTTAGAGTCTAAATTACCATAGGCGAGTTCTTCCCTAGCAAAGCGCACGCAGGAGCTTTTGTTCTGCTGAAGATGTCCTAAAATGCATTTCTCACCCCTAGGCTTGTACTCAAGTCAATAAGTTTTACAAGTTTTTGTAGGTAAAATTAGGTACCTCAGCTTATACTCGGTCAGCTTATACTTGAGTATATACAGTATTAAAAACTTAAATGTATGGTGCACATAGACACCATCACGAAACACCTTCAAGGAAGGCCAGTATTTTGTACAATACATCATTTATATATCAGAGGGTGTGTATATGTTAAACACAACAATTCTTGGGGGACAATACAGCTAAAAAAATTTGGGGCACGTCTTATGGTTTTTCAGTTTGAAAACCCCTTTGCCTGAGAAAAATTCTTGTAAATATGTACATTTATCTAGACATATGCTTTCTTTGTACAATTCTGAGCAGAAAACAAGAGGTTATTTCGAAACAAAGTTGGTAAGCAGGCAAAGGTAGAGGACTAGAAAATCAGGATCTAGTAAATCAGCATAAAAATATACTAATTATAGAGCACCGTCTTAAGACCTAACAGACCTTTGGTATCTTTTATTGAATCTGGAGCCGAGATGTATATTATAACATCACACTGATTCTTCCTTACATTGCCATTGATGGTCATTGAATACTAAAATGTACTTGGTATAAAATATACCAGCCCTTGTACTGTTATTAATCAGATAAGTATTTGTTTAGGCCCAAATAACGCTACAAAAATTTGTATGCATTATAACAGTGGAAGAGATTAACAGAAAAATGCAGAGAAATAACTAAAATGTTTATGCATGCCTTTAAATTTTTTTAATTAATTCCAATTCTAAAATGTCCTTATTTACTTGACATGCCACTGTAAATAGAAATCGTTAATACGAGGAAAAGGTAATTATAACCTAGAATATTAAATATCACATTATTATGATGGCATCATTCTTTGTATTGATTACTTTATATAATTTTTTCATGTCTTAATAACATATAGTAGTACCTGTGTGCAATCAGAATTTAATAGACAGTTGAAGAATGAATGAATAATTTGATATCATCATTCACAATACTTCTGTTGAATTGCTTTCAGAGGAAAAATGTAATTTAAAACAGCTTGGCATAGTTTCTACATCAGTTGTAGGAAGCTAAGTTCTGACCAGTACTATGGGAAAAAATTACAATTATAGAGTTTTTGATGAAACAGATAAACAGTATGAAATAACAAATAAAGAAGCTAATGTACATGCGGCATAATAGGATGCAGGATACAGTGGGAACTTATTAAGAAATTATTGCTATTGTAGCAGAGGGGATTTAAGACACACAGGATATCAGCATTATGATGTTGAGGGGGAGGTGAGCAGGCTGGGAGTGGAGGAGTGGCCAGGTAGGGGTTGCAGTGTGGGCTGGGCACCTCCAAAGATTTTTTGCTGGGGGCCCTGGCGCCATTACAATTGATCAAGGATCCCATTTATTCTTATTCTGTGGTGAGCTCTAATCTCACATTTTCATAAAGCTGCCCCTTACACTACATTATTGTTCTGGGTTATTCCTATTTTTCAGATTTTAATTTTAAATACTTTTGGGTTATTTATAAATGCCTTGTATTATGCAAAATATAATTTAAGCCCAATTTGCAATTTCTTTTACCCAGAATATAGCACTTGTTACCGCTATTTGCAGGTGCATACTGCAGGTGAGGGAAGCATCTTTATGTATAGTACATTGGTGTCAACAACAAATGAGTCTTATTAAAGTACCTCTCCCCAAATCCATCCCCTACATCAACTGAACCTGATCACGAGGGTGTAGTATAACAACTGGACATGCCTCCCAACAGTCCCATTTTCAGTGGCACAGTCCCGCTTTTGACAGCTCAACCCGCAGCCCTGCGTTTGTTCTCTGCACTAAACAGCCAGAAAAAAAAACAAAGTTTCTAACTTAATAAGCTTTTGGCAGAGAGACCAGAAAAGCTAACAGGTGCAAATAAGAAACTTTGTAACAATTTTGACATAAGTAAATAAGTAATTGTAACAATTTAGATAAGGAGGTCCCTTGGGAAGTTAGACACAGCTTAAAGGGCAATTCACCTTCATTAGCAAAACTGTAATAACTGAAAAAAACACAGAAATATGTTAAATTTTGCAAAATTACCTTGGTAATTAGGGTGTGTGGCCACAAAAATGGGGGTGGTCATTTTTTTTTCCAATTCAACGTTTCTTTTATTTTTAATTTTTTTTTTTTAAAAAGGCGATGGGGGTGGGTACAGAATAAAGAAGGGATGGGGATAAGGGGTAAAGTAAAGAATATTAACATAATCATTTCTTACATATTACACACCAAGTAATTGTAAAATAAATTCATTTTTTTAAAACAATGGTACATTTTTATGCTGTTTCAAGACAATATGATGTTATATATATTAGAGATATAAACTATAGAACATTTTAAAAACAAAACATTGTAAAGGCAAAACATTTTAGGTTAGGAGGTGTTTTGTATCACATTTTTATTTTTGTACTCTTTCATATAATCAGAGCAAAGACCAATTTTGGAAGGGTTTGATTAAATTAGGCCTTTAAAAACTATTATTTCGTCATTATGTTTGGTTTCTTCTACTAAATTTACACATTCTGATATATCTGGAGGTTCAGTCTTTTGCCATTTGCTAGGTATCATCGCCCTTGCAATAGTTATAATATATTTGATTAATGGTTCATTAATAGTGATGGGCGAATTTCTTCCGTTTCTCTTCGCTGAAAAATTTATGAATTTCCAGGAAAAAAATTGGGAAATTCGTAAAGTTTCATGAAAAATCGTGCAAATCATATGTTTTCATGAAGAATTCGTGAAATTTGAAGGTTTTCAGAAAAAAATCGTGAAAATCAGAAATTGACGCCGGCGAATTTATTCGCTGGCGGCGAAACGCGGAAATTCACCGCAAATTCGTGCCAGGTGAATTTATTCGCCAATCACTATTCATTAATAATTGTTTTTTTATTATTGTTATGTAGCAGTAATATTGTAGTTGAGTGTAACTTCAATTGTTGTGGAAAGATAGCTTCAATAAACTGTTGAATAGAGTCCCAGTAGGACTTTAGCTTATTACATAAATACCAAATATGTTCATACGTCCCAATTTCTGTTTTACATCTCCAACAACTGTCAGAGATGTTATATATGCTTTTGAGTTTGGTTGGGGTGAAAAACCACCTTGCTATGATCTTATAACTGTTTTCTTGTTGGCTAGCTGATGCAAAGATTTTTGTATTATTGCGACATATCTTTTCCCAGATTTATATTTTTTTGTCCCTCTTTTTATTTCCAAAATGATAGGAGGTATGCAGCTGGAGGTTTCATTTTCATATTGCACTCTAGGGCACAGATAATGTATATTAGTCATATAAGACTGCTGAAACTTGTGTAGTGCTATAGTAAACTGACTTGTGCTAGGGCAGTTTAAGCTAATTTCCTTTGTGGGCTGAGACCACCGATGAGCTCTCTTTCTCAGGGGAGCTGTATCGGTGGTCTCAGCCCACAAAGGAAATTAGCTTAAACTGCCCTAGCACAAGTCAGTTTACTATAGCGCTACACAAGTTTCAGCAGTCTTATATGACTAATATACATTATCTGTGCCCTAGAGTGGGTAACCTGGTGCGATAGCACAATGATGGGCGCCAGTAGTTCTTTAACAGTTGAACAAAGAACAGTATTTATTGAACAATAGCACATAGATCATTTAGCACATTGATCCACAATGGAGTATAGAACATACACAGCAGCATAAAGGAAGCATATACTCACAGCACGTATAGGCTGAATCCCCACAGGCTAGGGAATATACAGCAGAGAGCAAGTTGACAGCATGTGATGGGTATTGCCCAGTTTTCAGGATATCTTCCAGTGGCAGACTAGGGGAACTCCTGACATCCCTATCTCAACACTTGGTTCCTTACTCTGAGTCAGTAATACCCTGGGATCTTAATCCCTCTAATCTCCTCGGCGGAGCCTTGAGCTGCTCAACTAATTAACCTCTCTATCACTCCTAGAGCGATCTATAAAACGAGCATAGCTGTCTAATTATTAGGGCCAAGGCGCCTAGGGTCAGCACTACCCATTCCCTTCCAGCCTGCTTGGTTGGGCTAAAGCAATGGACCCAGAGCACATGGTTCCTAAACCTTTTATACTCTGGCACAGTGCCATCTGGTGTACACTGTGTGAATTACAGGGGGTTACATAAGCACAAGGTCCCCATAAGGACCCACTGAGGTGTCCATATCACTAGGGATGTGCCTGTCTGTAATGTGTAAGGGTGTCTAAGATTTTCACATCCCTACACTTGAAAGTAGCTTTTTTGGATTCAGAAATAGTCTATGTACATTATCGCATCATTTACTCAAGATTAAAGGGATTTAAACTCACATATTTCAAATTTAGTCTTTTATGTCTTTTCAGATGTAGTCTTTGGTGTACGACACCACTAATTTCTTTACCAAGCAACAATATAGGGCTTCAAAAGCAAATGAGGTGGTCTCTTTGTCAAAGCATTTCCATTTTTTCCAGATTGAAATCCACGCTACACTGATAAATACACAACTGTTTGCATTTATGAAAATTGGAAGGTACTAAAGTGCAATCCCCCATATTTCCCCTAACTTGCAGATGTGCTAGTTAAGGAACACCAGCTACAATGGGGCCCTGTACTTTCAAGGGCAGGTGGTAAGGATATGGCTGGCTTGCTCTTGCCAATGTATAGTATATAATTTATAACATTTTCTGCAAAATGTATTGCCTTTTTCTCAACAATTACTACTACATTACATGTTTAAAAAAATTAATTATTGACATTATTAGGAAAATATAAGTATTTATTCTTTATTATGTTGTAAAAGAAACATGAAAAACATTTGATGGGGTTTATATTATGTACAACATACTGTACAGTAGTGGGAAACCATTCATTGTGTAATTAGAAACAGGTGGTTTAGCTCACAAAATTCCTGTTTTTGCATTAGGGGAAGGCATTTTTTTCTTTGCCCCAGTTCATCTAAAGAAAAAGCTGGTTTACAGGATTTCTAGGGCTAGTTAAGAGGTGAGTCCCCTGTTCCAGTAGGCTGCTCCAGGTGGATTGATTTGTCACCCAGGCATAGGTGAAGGGTGATCTTTGAGCTTGGGAGGCTACTTAACCCATTCCTTGTTTTGATTTTACCTCTCTGCTAATGTCCGTAAACACAGGGCATGACATAGAAGAAAGAACAGTGAAAACAAATGACAAAACTGTGAATCAAATTATCTACAGTGCAAAAACCGGGCATGGAGAAGCTTCAATTTCCCCTTTAAACTTCTATTTAAACTTCACCTTAATGCTTTTTCCTCTCTAAGGATATTTAAAGGTGTAGTTCAACCAACTTGGGGCTGCAGAGTGAACCCTGGAAGTAGCTAAAGTTTAGGGTTTGGGTAGACTCTAGTGCACACTGAGAATGATGGATAATGGCACATTATTCCCACCACCACAAGTTAGCTTCTCTAGCACAATGTTCAACAAAAATAACTGCATATAGGCACCCCAAGCACAGGGTGGGAATGGAATTCCCAAGCACATCATATAGTGAGAGCCAGTTGATTGAGGCACCACAAGCACATAAACAGTGAATGGCTTTGGGTACTTACACTCCAGGCACAGTATACACAATAAGAGATAGTGGGCAAATTTGTACCAGGGTAGTAACCTATAGCGACCACTCAGTGATTAGCTTTTTTTTTAGCCAGCTGCAGGTTGAATAGTGAAAGCAGTCATCTGATTGGTTACCATGGGTTACTGCCCAGGTTCAAATTTGCCCAGTGTTTATAAATGATCTCCAGTGTTTAATAAATAGGAGAGGTGGATTTGACCCTTGACACATATTTTTTTCAGAATGCACCCCCTATTCTGCTGTCCCATGTACCCTCCTTTTTACTCTTTTGATCTCTTACTAGTTTCTCATCTGCAGGTGTGACTACTGTAGTCCTCTTTTAATTTGCCCTTTGCAGTAGTTTAGTAGTAACCTTGCATTTTGGTATCCCTGACCCCATTTCTGTGTTTTGACTTCATGTTTCCCTAACTTTATATACATGCACTACAATTGTATTACTGTTTTCAGACTGGTAGGGGGAAGGGGCAGAAGGGATGTACCACAACTTACATCTTGAGGAAGCAAAACAGGAAGTAAAGCTTTTTATTTTGTTATTTTTTTTCCTTCTCTTGATTCTTTATGACTATTTTTATTATCAGTCAGGTTTGGGAAGCTTAGCATTCCCTAGCCTTAAAAGGATACTGTCATGGGAAAACATGTTTTTTCCAAAATGCATCAGTAAATAGTGCTGCTCCAGCAGAATTCTGCACTGAATCAATTTCACAAAAGGGCAAACAGATTTTTTTATATTCAATTTTTAAATTTGACATGGGGCTAGACATATTGTCATTTTCCAAGCTGCCCCAGTCATGTGACTTGTGCCTGCACTTTATGGTGGAACTACTTTCTGGCAGGCTGTTTTTCCTCCTACTTAATGTAACTAAATCAGTCTCAGTGGGGCTTTTACTATTGGGTGCTGTTCTTAGATCTTCCAAGGAGCTGTTAACTTGTGTTAGGGAGCTGCTATCTCGTTACCTTCTCATTGTTCTGTTGTTAGGCTGCTGGGGGGTGATATCACTCCAACTTGCAGTACAGCAGTAAAGAGTGACTGAAGTTTATCAGAGCACAAGTTACATGACTGGGTGTAGCTGGGAAACTGACAATATGTGAGATTTCAAAATTGAATATAACAAAATCTGTTTGCTCTTTTGAAAAATGGATTTCAATGTAGAATTCTGCTGGAGCAGCACTATTAACTGATGCATTTCGAAAAAAAACATGTTTTCCCATGACAGTATCCCTTTAATGAAAATCCGCCCATGCACCCAGGAAGTTGCAGTTGCATGTGTGTTGACACAGATACAACATGTGTGAACAACAGGATTTGCAAATACTGAGAATGCATGTGAATCTTATAAACTTAGGAGGGAAAGCCTTAAATAATGGACCACTATATTGCAATGAATCATATGTGCCTCTTTTTTGTGTTTATGCAACAGGGGCCAATGATCTACCCGCAAGGCACCACAGTCCCTCTAAATGGAATTGCTACAAGATAAAAATCCCTGCAGATGCAGGAAGAATAAAAGTGCAAGCTTTTCCAATTTCAAAAGCATCTAAACATTTTTCTAAACTTCATGGAATGCTATTTAATTGTGCAATGCTTTTTAATTAAAAATGATAACTGTACTATGCAGTAATAACCCATAGGATATATTCTACAGTGTTTTCCCCATTTGGAGTATTTGATCTGTTAGAAATGCAATACATTTTTATTACAACATAATACAGCAAAATACCTATTTTGCCCTTTCCTTGAACTTATAAACTTCTGCACTCTTGATAAATATAGAAGAGAAGGGGAACAAAATTCACATAAGCCATTTATTTAGCAGGTATTGTTTTCCAGAAACACTACTGTAAAATTCTCTAATCCATTAAAAACTCTTTATGGTTGAATGTAAAAATGTAATTTAGTTAACCTATTAACAAAGCACCAATATGACTTTCACTCTGCAATATCTTTGTAAGCCGACAATTTTTTCTGTTACTGTGTATCAACATTTTCAGGGAAACGCAGGAATGATTTAGAGATATGGCCCACAATGCTTGCTGATTTCTTTATAAAATGATTTCAAGAGAGCATAACATTACATCCACACTTTTTTTTCATTAGGCATTTTCAAAAAACATTTTTATTTCATTTATTACTTTAATTATTTATCCAGCATGTATAATGAAAGCCTTTTATTGAACTCATTTGTCAGATTTTCATGAAATATTAGAAGTTACAAAGAATATAATGTAATATAATGCAAAGTTCAAAAGAGCCATGCTTACTGAAACCCAGCCCAACAATGACAATATTTCTAACGGGAAATATCACAGGTATGGCTAATGGACATTACATTTGTGCAAAACCTAAAATACAATAATATTAATCATCAGCAATATACTTTTTTTTCTTTTATTCAATCATTGTTATCTTGTATTTTGAAGAAATACATCTCAGTTAGGTAATGTCTAATAAATTCCTAATTAGGCTTTCATTTTGTTAGTCTTTATTCCCATTAAGTTTAAAAAAAGCATACATGATAACCAAGATGAAGTCCTTGCAATTGCTGAATTACTGTAGAGTTCATTTCCATATCACAAAAACAGGTCAAAAAGTAAAACAAAGTGTTGTTTATATAATCACTGATGAAATCTTGGTAACATAAATGTAATTATAACTGCATCAATTTACATTAGTATTTTGTTAGAATTTTCCCATTACTAGTGGATTTCGATGGACTAAACTGAAATTACATAATGATAATGCTTCCAAGTGTACTATTAAAGGGACAGTTAAATTATATTATAATGTAAACCAGCATATTGGCGTTAACTGGTATGAGGTATTCATAAATGTATTCATATTCTATTACAGACCTAATCTAACCACATTTCTATCAGGTTGCAGAAGCAAATTACATGTCTTACTTCTCATTTAACAGTCAATCAGTAAAGTATGTATTTATGGTTATTTAAAGTGCAGACATTTATTTTGACAGCACAAGAAGTCTCAGAATTAATTTCAGTGGAAACGGTGTGATGTGAACAATTCCGAATTGAGGGGCAAAGAGCTGTTCAGTATTCAGCTACCCTAGCTTATTCGGCATTAAGCCATACAAGTTATTGATTGCTGAGAAAGCAAAGCCCAGCACTGTGTATGGCAGGTATTAACTACAGGGCTCCATTTTACTTGACAGTCATAAACTTTCTACCTTGTGCTACTCTTTGGATGGCCTCTGAGTCACAAAATGACTTTAAGCATGACACTAAGCTGAAATGCAATGAACATAAAAGGATTTCAAGGAAGATCTGTAGATTTGTAAAGCACATGCCTTTCAATGTATTTGTAGAATCATTTGTTCTGGAGCTACTGCCACTTTCGTTAGGTAGCAGCTCTAGTATTTCACTGTAGACAGTAAGACAAAAAAAAAGTTAGTAGACAAAAAAAAAGTCTGAATTAAGTCTGAAAAGAAGGCCAGAGGAAATAAAAGGTGCCCAGTACAGTACCTTTAATAAATGGTATTTTTTATCTAAATTAACTGCACTAATAACCACACTTGCAGTAATTGATCCCTGCTAAGTTGCATTTCTAGGAGTTCATTTTATCAAGATGTCTAAAGCTTAGGATATTTATCCAAATGGTACTTAACTATTCAATTGTGATGAATTTTTCAGCAGGTTTTGCAGCATCCACAGACTTCAAATGGTAAAAAGAACTGTTGTGTGTCAAAAAACTTTTGCGTGTAAAATAACCTAATAGACCCATAACCCAATACATTTTGCACATTTTTTGCAGATTCACACATTTTTGACGAAGTGAAATAGGTCAGATTCACCCATCACTAATATCTAAGTAAGCAAACCTCTAATTTACCCTAGAAATCAGTCAGGATAGCCAGTGATACATCTGTACACTTGGTATACTGAGGGAAAAAGTAACATTTTCATTAAATTTCAATGTTTCTCATTATTAATAGCAGTTTTTCAGTTGTTTTCCTTTAAATTTTATTAAATAGCAACTGTATAAAATCAACATAATTTTATACATTTTCATTTAAAACAAATGACTAGTTAATAATTTCCACTGCACTCTTTATGTTATAAGCTTCCTTGGATGAAATAATTTTTAAGATGTCAAAATAAGCTTTCTTGCGGAGTGAAAATAGAGAAAAGGTCAATTCATCAATTAGTTATTCCCCTGACAAGTTGTTTTCAAATGTCACATTTACTCTTCAGCCGTGGATTAGCTGTATAAAAGAGTAAATCCCTGTGCTACTTTTAAAGACACATGAACTGAATCATCTCTTTCTAGACAAGGCATTGTTTTGTTTGGAAAATGAGATGCTGAAAAAAAGATTTGAAATATAATATATTTAATTAAACATGTATCTTAGAGTTTTGACTAATGATATATAAAATTAGTAGCTAGGGATGGGAGAACCTGAACCATTTCACTTTGCCGAAAATTTGTGAAATAGCAAAAAAAATTGCTAAATGCTTTGAAGTCAACAGGGCATTCGTCAATCAACATTTTTTCAAACCGTTCAACATTTTTTACTATATATCTATTTTTTCACAGCAAAACATGGCAAAATATTTAGTTTGTTTCTATAAGAAGTATGGTTTGCCTGTCCACCTAATTAAAATATAGTCATAAAGATTATATTTTGTGTTATTTACATTATCGTAAGTGGCTTATTCAATGGAGTATATGGCACCAAATCTTACACTGGGTAAGAGAGAGTAGAAATAGTGGAAAAGAAATTGGGAAAAGGGAAAATGGATATAGAAAAAGAGGTATAAAGAAAGTAGAATTGCCTAGATATTGTGGCAGGGTGTTTTTATTCATTTATTTTTCCTCCTTTATGTTGGCACCCAGGCAATAACCTAGTCAACGTTGTGCACCTTGGATTTGGGAATATATATATATCCAATCTACAATAAGCAGGCTTTGCTTTATACTTACCCATCTGTATCAGGAAACAGGATTTTAATATATGTAGAATCCTTCTGCAGTAGCAGCGGATTGTCCTCTGAGCACCAGCTGAGATCAGTAACTCAATAAAGCCCAGTAAAATAGGTCAGAATCTGACAACAGGCTGTTGAATTGTGTAACTGTATCAATAGAAATACTGTGTCAAGTGCAGACTGATAAACGCAAAGCCCAGGAAAGTTACTGCACTCTATATACTCCAACTTCAGCTCTCTGTATACTCTACTAGACAGCCCCTTCATTTATAGCTCATTTATAGCTCATGGGCTTTCCTTTTTCTTCTGTAACACTTAATTGTAGTGAGCTGAAAGATTAATTGTATTTTTTATGCCTCTGTCTATCTTAGTGATTAGAGATACAGGTACAGGAGCAGTATTCCAGTATGATTGGGATCCGGTGTTCTGCATATGGGTTTTTCCATTATTTGGATTTCATTTCCTTTAAGGGTGGAATGGAATTAAATTGTAAATGTTTGCAAATGTTTAGCACTGGTTGCAATATAAAATGATTCCTTGCAATGTAAAATTATTTGCTAGCAAAAATTACATTGCTCATAGTCTCTTATCAAAGGTTAGCGTAAACACCTGCTCTGGAGTTTCGTTTAATATTTTGTCACAAAAAATGCTTTGCTGGAGCATGTATGGTAGTTACATGAGAGCAGAGCTCTAAGGCCTAGACTCCCAGTGTTATTGTACAATAGACAAGCAAGATGGGAAAAGTAGAGACCATGGATGAGAGGAAACTAAAAATGTGAAGACTGGTGACTCACAGCGCTTATTGAAACAATTCTTCTATTGAAGAGCAACCCCAGCACAGCTCAGAGATGGCAGCGCCACGCAGTGCAAGAAGCCCAGGAGAGGAGTCCGATTTGGAATCTGTAACTTTGGAACAAATAACTTTAACACATTACTGGCAAAGGCAGATTTAGCAGACATGATTCCACAGTTTAGACACACATTAAAGTGGACCTGTCACCCAGACACAAAAAGCTGTATAATAAAAGTCCTTTTCAAATTAAACATGAAATCCAATCTATATTTTTCATTAAAACATTCATAGCTGTTGTAAACGCATTTAGAAATCTCAGCTGTCAAACAAATATTGTCTGCCCCTCCTCCTCTATGCCTTAGGCAGGGCAGACAATTACTTTCACTTTCTATTCAGCACTTCCTAGATGTAACTGCTCTCCCTGCATTCCCCCGTTC